>NC_092692.1:21180820-21338320 GCF_964275005.1 Diadema setosum
ATCGCAGGTGTTTCTTATTATTAGTGAACCACTGCAACCTTAGCGGAGTATGCAGTAATTTGCGCGCTTCAAATTCTATATAGCTCTTTTCGTCTTTTGCCGCGGAAATTGTTGCATTATTGAGTGGTCTCCGGGAAGCTACTCCGGCTGGTGCACATTGGACGTTCTCTTCTTTTGTCCCTGTTGCATGTTCTTTCCTCGCTCGCGGAGAATTTTCAGCCGGCGTGTTTGAATAAATTTGCATCGGTTACGCCGCGCTGTCTGATGCATTTACTGGCCGCGCATTTATATTTGCTGCATTTATTGATTATATAAAATGTGATATAAGATTGCTATTTTAGTGATGATGTATTTTGTGATTATATTTACGCTATATTTACTTTGCAGTGAAGTTTGATGTTAATAGTGAATATTGATGTTGAACAGTGAATACTGATGTGAAAAGTATATTCATGTCGAGTTGTGTGCATCAGTGTATGTCTTGTATGTTGGGCAAGTATTGACGCAATGACACAATTTGGATGCTTATACTATTTGGATTGGATTCGTAAATACATGTTTTCTTATATTGCCGGGAGTCTTTAGACTTTTGCAAATATACGCAAGGGAAAAGAGCGAAGGATTGCTTTAACCCTTTGTATATTTAGCAAGGGAAAAGGCGAAATAATTATTTCAATCTCTGCTTAAAGGAGAGAAAAGAGCGATAAATTGCTTCAATTTTGGCTTAAGCCAGAGAAGAAGCAATAAATTGCTTATTTGTTGTGATTTGGAAATTAATAAGCAGAAGTTATTGGGGGAGACGAGTGAAAAATCGCTCGAATTCCTTAAGAAACTTTGTTGCTGCGTTATTTTCCAAAAGAGTATATGAGTTTGTATTTCGTGAAGTGTTTGTGTCCGGAGTTTCTTTCTGTCTTGTTTATGACTCGAACGCCTCCGGGTAAGTTAGAAAGGTGAATGAGTGAAATTTGTATATTGTTTCGTGAACTCGTATTTTATGCCATACTCATATACTGATACATAACGCTACCGATTGTGCGTGACCGGCGGTACGTATTTCTTAATTTACGCCGAGTTATATACCGGTAAGCAGAGAAGCGTATCGTATAGAGGAAAGAGATTGTGACATATTTGTATTTTGTAGCCTACGCTACGTTTATGCGCTTCATAGCATACTTACATGATTCAGTATCGGTTTTATTGAGTATGAGCTACGCTATATAAGCCTGGATAGCTTTATTAGCATTAGCGAGCCGGGAAGCATAGCGTTGTCGTTGCGTTTGTATGAGAATCTGTGATTACTGATTTTATAGAAGAGATTGTGGTATTTATATTGGGTAGCCGTACGCTACGTTATTCGTATCGTACCAGAATTATATATTTCACTATCGGTGATATTTTGTGTATACGTTAAGTTATATGAGCCTGGATAGCTTTAGCATTAGTGACCCGGGAAGTATAGGGTTGCGTTTGAACGAAAGCGAACCGGAATTATTATTACCAAGGATTATTATTACCAAGGATAATATTTTGTGTATACGTTACGTTACATGAGCCTGGATAGCTTTAGCATTAGTGACCCGGGAAGTACAGGGTTGCGTTTGCACGAAAGCGATCCGGGAATTATTAATTTGATAGAATTAGTATTTTGTATATAGTAAAAGTTATCTCTGCGTGTGTTATTGACGATGGAGAGAATCCGTATTAATTGGTGCAACAAAAATGACCTGTTACAAGTACCAGGCATTGGCAATGAACCGCAGCACGGATCCTCGCCTTACGCGAGGCAACGGGAAATATAACTCCCGATTCTATATGTTCGATTCCGCATATTCGAAATTTAGTGGATATAATTCAAATGTTGGATTTTACACCAGCTCCAGTCCCATCCCCTAGGCCTCGTGCGCTGGGCAGATCTGGCTCTCCGCCGATTGCTCCGTACCCGTATGATCGTTTCCCGGCACCAGGGTATCCGAGGGCTGCATCCCTTCCGCCAAGGGGATCAGAAAACTCTACTGTGCCTTACGGAGAAGGGAGACAATCCCTACCTCCTGACGTCGGTAGGTGGCAAGTAACTAGGCCCATAGCGATGCCGCGGGCAACAGTGACTGCTAACCTTACCGACCAACCCGCTACAAATGCACAGAGTGTTACTGAGACCCAGCAAGGGGAGGGGGAATTAGAGCAAGCCCAACCGGAGCCGAATGACGGGCGCGTTACTGCTCCTGTTAGTGTTAGTCACACTGGCGAGCCTCAGTGCGCACAGCGGCCGCCGGGAGAGGATCTCCGTGAGCGTGATCAGGGTTCTGATCATGCTCATGACGAACCTCAGGGTGGCACAAGCTATACCGCTATACAACCCCGAGTAAAGACAATTGAAGGGGACCCGACGTTGGGTCAGTTAGGGGACAGGCGCCCGTATTATGACAAACATCACGAGGCCACGTATGATTCTCGGTACGAGGAAAGTTATGAACCTCGTTACGAGACATTTCGTGAGCCCCAACGCAATCCGTCTCCATATAGGCCAACGGGTCCACCTAAACATTATGACAACCGTAATCGATATCGTGATGATGAAAGGTATCGGGGTAACGATTGGGGCCGATATGATAATGATCGATTCCATCAGGGTGGCGATCGATATCGATACGATCGCATCGATTGTGGTTATGATCGATACCGATATGATGACGATCGATTTCAGCGGGATCGATGGCAATATCATCATGATCGATATCCGGATGACCACAATCGATATCAATTTGCACATGATCAATATGAATGCGATGATCGATATACTGACACTTGTGATCGATATCCTGTTCGCTTCATTGGCTATCGGGACAGCGATCGTGAGTATTATCGATCTCCTTCCTATTGTTTACGCGAGGATGTACTTCAGCCGAGTTATGGGGAACGGAGGAGAGGTGAGCAGCCTCTGCCGGCCTCCCCACCACCCGTGCGACGGCTGACCCCGCCACAGCCTGTAGCTCCTAAGCCGGCTCCTAGGCCGGCTCCTAGGTTCAACGCGCCTCGGCCAGGTCAGACATCACCGGCCGCTAGTTCTAACCTATCCGAGCCGGGTACTAGATCAAGTAGGCCCAAGCCTAGCTCTCGTTTCTCTCCTTCCGATACTCCAGTAATACCTCCTCAGCCCGCTCCCAGGACACATTTACCGAGAACGATTACTTTCAATGGTACAGGGAGCTGGCAGGCATTTTTTGCCAAGTTCACCTCATTTGCCAATGAGAGTAACTGGAGTCCCCAACAACGGCAGAATCAATTGTGCTGGTCGTTGGATGGGAAGGCAAGCGAATACTATGCCTCCCTGATCCAGCGGGAGCCAGCCATAGATTATTTCAATATCATTCTCAAGTTGGAGAAACGGTTTGCCCCTCAGGAGCTACCTGAAGTTGCTCAAGGCCAGTTCAACTATGCGAGACAAGGCCCAGATGAGTCTTGCATTGAATGGGCAGAGCGGCTTCAAATTCTAGCTTCTCAGGCTTTCCCCAATCTGCCAGATGACTTTGTGCAGAAACAGCTGGTGTTGCGTTTCTGCCAGGGATCTATCGATCGCGAAGCCGGGCAACACACACTAAATCATCAACCACTAAACCTTGATGATGCCTTACGTGTGACACGCATGTTTCAACATGCCAGGCAAGCCATCTACGGAAAACCGCGGAAGGAAATAAAGCAGTTGGTCGTCGCAGATAGTTTCCTGGAAAGGGATGTGAGAAAGGTAGACCTGCCTATTTCATCTACAATCCCTTCCAACCATTCAGATGACAAACCGGAAACTCGAATAACTAAACTTGAAAAAAGGTTTGATTCCTTTCAGTGTTCCATTAATGACAGATTAGACTCGCTGGAGGCGCAAGTACGTACCCTTAACTCAACAGTACAGGGACTGGTTGCAACCCTTCAATTCAGACGAGATGCTCCAATGCCTAGGTCATCCCCAGGTAGGTTATCCCCAGCCAGAGCCGGTTTCCGGTCACCAGGCCAGGATAACCACTGCTTTAAGTGTGGCAAGTCAGGCCACTTTAAGCGGGACTGCCCCGAAGGTGGACAGGGAAAAACCGTCTCCTTCGTATGTGGCGATGACCAGGGAAATGGGCAGGGATCGGAGGAGCTAGCCCGACCCCGATCCACATAGCTCCGGGCACAATTGTTGTCTCCCCTCCAGTCGGGGATAAGAGCCCTCAAACCCTGACGGTGGGGACATCTTGCAATAACGTGGAGGGCAATGCTGAGACAGTATCAAAACCGGGAGCAGGGGCCAGTGAGGCTGTTTTAGATTCTCGGTCCACTTTCACTCCATCTCTCCTTGCCTCCTTGTCAAAGGAAAACGCAGAGTCAAGGAGTGTTGGTGGCGCTGACTCTCCTAGCCCACAGTCCCAGGTAGGTACAGGTGAGCAGCCTGCCATTGTCACGCATCCATGGCTGCTCCCCCCATGGCCTCCGCCTTCCACAGACTCTGTGAGTACGAGCTCCCATGGGGATGCTAGAGAAGCGTCCATTGGGGGCAATTACCCTGATGGTGTTATTGTAAGTTGAAACCTTGAAATCCAGATGTAAGAGGTAAGCCATTAAAGGCAGTTGTTGATACAGCCGCTGAAGTATTATTTTGTCGAATCTGATTTATTAATCTCTTCATCCCGGACCACCCATTATTAAAGAAGACGTTTATAATACGGTGGGCAGGGATATGAAGATGATAGGATTAATTGTTGGCCAGTGGATATTACTCGGAAGTAGACCTCTTTCGTAAGTACCAGGCCACAATTGATACTCCGAGGGCAAAGTAATAATTATTTCAGGGCTAAAGACATTTTTTATGATTTTTGAGGGAAACCACGATATTTTAACCCATTGAGGACGGTTTGATTTTGCTACAACACGCATTTCTCATAGACACCTGCCCGAATATACTCGGGACTCGTCCTCAATGGGTTAATAATTTAAGTTTTTGTGTAAAATAATGTGGTTATTTTTTGGGGGGTTTGTGAAAAAACAAAAACAGTCCATGGATAATTTCATTAGTGAACCCGTTTAGATCTCCAGGACTGATAAAAGAAATTGTTTATTTTGAGATTGGCAACTGGGTTGAAATGTTTGTTTGGATAATTTAAGTATAGTTGCCAATCTATAGGGCCGGGGGGAGTGTTGCATAAGGCAACATATAAGCATATGTTTATATGTTCGCCCGTGCAGCATAATATGCCTGGCTCCAAACCGGCAATTATGCTGCACGGGCAATGACCCGTGACACACACACACACATACATACACCCCAAGGGATAGGGTTTTACGGGCAACTCAATGGGCATACAGGTATCTCCCCTCTCTAGCCCAGCATGGGCAACCCGTCCTCCTAATAGGGTATAAAAAGGGGATGCGGTAATTAGAGAGGGAGAGACAAGGAACAAGACAAGGAAAAGGAACAAGAAACCAGACACAGCGACCAGCGACTAGCGACACAGCGTATACCAGCGACACAGCGACCAGCGACACAGCGTATACCAGCGTATGCCAGCCAGGGACTAGAACGACCTGGCATCCGCGACTACCTGTCTCTCCGGTGACCCTGCGCTGTAACACAGAATTACCAAAGCAAGGTAAGTTCCCTTACCTCACTTTCTAGAAGTGAGTTAAGCATATATTTATCTAATTTACCATGTTGTGCGAGGCGTCGCGACCAAATTTATACGAACCATCACAGCACTCAGCAGTGTTTTGGTTGCAGCGCGCCGCACAACAGATTTTACAAATTCAGTTCAGATCAATGCTTAAGTTTCTCTACCGGTTTAAATTTGAATGATCATCACTGATCATCCTTCTTTTTTCTGCATATTTGCCCTAACGTTACATGTATTTTCTCGCTCATTTTCCAGTAGTTTACAGTCAAAAGTAACTTGTTAGATCATAGATTTAATTTTACCATTGAATTTGAGTCTACTAGATACTAGTTTAGAGTCTAGAAAAATGAAAATCAAAGTTTAGAATCCTCTTTTCAACGTCAATGTCAGGAAAATACCATCATCTTTCATTCACAGCCAATAGGCAATCTTTGTGTGTTGGTAAAGCTCACTCAGTCACCGTCACTGGACAACTTACTGAATCCTGATGCTGCACAGTGCGATGGCAAATCCCCGTGTGTGCTTGCCAGAATCGGATGGTTTGATCGTAACCAGCTGTGGCCAAAATGATTTGATCACTCGGGTTTCCCATGCTGAGTATATCTAATCACTTTTCGGCTGTCGAAATTATACAACACAGATTCTTTCCGGCCGACGCAATCAGTGGGAAAGGCCTGTAAAAGGTAGCGTGTCGGTAGAGACGTCTACAAGCGTGTCTGCATTTTAACGTTAGCTTCTAAACTCTTTTGCCACTACTCACTGCACAGTTTACTAATATACTAACACAGCTAGCTCCAGCATTGGAAGGGATCTTCGGGATCGGAGCAAGCAGAGAGGACTGTACAAAACTCGCACTGTAGCTCAATCGATCGCTCGACCCGAATTTACCGAGCAGGTTAAGAATGGTATCCTTTCTTGGTGATATTTTGTCATTCAGAAGTGTGTGCACAGAAAATTGAACCTTATACCAGTCTGGTGTTTGTAAACAGGTTGAGCGAGATTCGTGTGAAATCCACAGGGCTGCGGGGCCAAGGGGTGGTGATATTTCACACTTGGGAGGATTAGAGGACAAGTCTGAGGTGCAAGACTGAACCTGAATGTTTAGCAAGAGCTCAAGGCCAGGCAGGTTGCTTTCCTTGGTACTACTACTGCACCTGATCATCATCTGGTACTGTTGAGATCGTGTGATATTGAGCCTTGAGGTATTGAATTATAAGTATACTGTATGGCAGGGCCAGTAGTAGGCCTAATAAATGTTAGGCTTTTTTTTTTTTTTTTGCATATTTTTTACAGTTGTAAATCAGCAACAGCAGATATTTTACATGTGGACACGTTTGTAAATGAGGTTAATGACTCAAAAAGGAGTAGCCTAGATCATGGCTCACGTATAAAACTAAATTTTAACTGTTAGAATCTAAATTACCGAACTCTTTTTTGAGGACTGCAGAAACGAAACCCGTCGGAAGAAGATGAAGGCTTGCACTAAATTGACTAAATTTTGAATTTGAGTGGCATTATGCATCTAACTTGTTAGACCCTTGCTCACAAACGACATGGCTTTGTTTTTGTTTTTTGTTCTTTGTACAGGAAAGAGTACATGTGACTGTGATACGACTGTGATGACAGACAACATACAACATATAATATGCACTGGTCTGAGTGCGTCAGTCGGAAAATGCATAGCCATAAGGCTGCGTTCACATAGAAGTATACTATTCGGGTATTCGGGCTCGTTTTTCGAGGGCACGCGAATAGCTTGAATCGAACGATAGGATTTCCTCACGCCGGTTCACATAGGAGGGCACTATTCGAAAGTACGAATAGCTGCGAAAAGTATAGCAAAGTGGGAATCGAGCTTGTTCGATTTTCTTGCAGCGTATACCGTCTCTCGTTTATAAAATGATGACACTTTTGGTCTGGATTTCCCCTTTAGCAAAAATAAGCATGTTGACTGACATTCTGATGCAGTTTAGAAATTGTTAATAAGATTTGCTGGGATGTAAGAGGAAGAAATCCTCACTGCATGGGATGGTGATTTGACGGTGCGGGTGATGGTGTATTCGGTGCCCAAATAACGAATAGCGAATAGCGAATACCGAATACCGAATACTTCTATGTGAATGCAGCCTAAGGTAACTATGGAATGCTTAACCCACGAGGCGAAGCCAAGTGGGTTTAAGCTAAATTCCACAGTTACCGCATGCACACTATTCCGACTGACGCATGAAAAGACATGTGCGTCATATGTATAGAATGGGGACAATTTACCTGTGGTACTTGCCAAAAATCTGTTTTTCGATAATGTTACCCGATGGCAAATCTACTGGATGCATTTCCTTTTGGTTTACTATAGACAAAAGCCCCCAAATCATGCATCCAGTACTTCAAAACCATGCATCTAATTACTGGATGCATGGCAAAAGTACTGGATGCAGATGCATGATTTTTTAGCCAATAGGCATCTCGTACTGAGTGTGCGAACACTTGCTTGGTGCATGAACCTTTGTTACAAGTGCGCGTACTCTTGCTACAAGTGCGCGATAACATGTTTACCACTGTGAGGCAGCGTGTGGCCAACATCCACAAACAGCTCTCGACCAATGAGATCGCAGGATTCTCGCTACCCAATCTATAATTCGTCTGTACGAGATCTACTTTACTGATGGTAGCATATTCATTAAATAATTTTTTGCCAATCCACTTTCTTAGCACATGGGTAGCTCATGATGGAATACAAGCAGCCATTTTACTGGCAAAGATTATAACAATGACCTATAAAATCTAAGTCATTCAACATAATGTTTCGTCTTGTGATATAGTTGGACCTACTACTCATCAACCACTTTTTGATTAAATACCTTGTAATTTAGAAAATATCCCTCAGTTTCACCTTAATTTTATTTCACTAAAAATACTGCTGATTCATATCCCGGGCTCAGTCATTGTTAACTTGCACCGTATGCGCGGAATTCTTGGCGACAAAAGCAAGTGACATTTTTTTTTACTGTGCACTGGCGCAAGCTCATCATTTCAATCGACCGCCCATTCTCTTATTGAAAAGCATGTAAATCCAGTGAATGGCAAATACAGATGTAGAGATGTAGATGATTAACAATAATTACGTGTATTACTAATGAGGATTTTCTTCAATTTCCCTTTTCCTCCCGTTTCCTCCTGTTATTTACCTGTATCCCAAATCCCCCTAATTTCTCTTGATTTGTATTCATGTTCGAATGTATCAGCATATTGCGCACCGTCCCATGTGTACTTTTGAGTTAATTTGCGAGAAAGCCATTGCGCATGGGCAAGCGCGCCGGAACACTTTTAGTTTTGGGGGGGGCAAAATCTCGACGGGGGCACATTTCTGTGACAGTGTGAGATCCTCGGCGAGGGACCGAAGTGACCGAGAGGGGGAGGGTGTGGGATGGGGGATACCCGGCCCCTCCCACGGTAGGGACTTTTTGTAAAAACAGTAAGAATGCGTTTACAGAGCATTTAAAAAACCCAAATTTCTAGGGAGTTAAACATAGTAAAAAATCACTGCGAAGGACTATGATCGTAACTTATGAAAACTTTTCATTATACAGAGTGCCCTGCGGGCAAGGCGAGTGAGCACCTTATACAGCTTTTCACGTCCGATATTTGCGTGTTACGCTATCATTGGTTCAAAATAACAGAAGTCATTTTTGTCATGCAAATTCCTTTCAGAAACATACACACTAACGACGACAGCGAAAGCTCAGAATCATTGCAATTTTTCGTTTCTCTCACGTTTTTTAATTTCTCAGAAAGTAATATCATCTTAATCAGCCAGTACACATTATTCTTCAAGTGATTGTACAGATGTAATCATGTAAGGCATGTAAGGTAATGTTTAATCCAACGATTCAACAAGCAAGTGTACGTTGTAAGTACTATTCTCAATATCAAGCTTATTCAAGTAACGTCATTTCAGTAACCCCATATTGTACACATGTATTTTGTCATATCATGCTTACGTGTAGCTAAAGGAAAATGTTCCTTCATTATACAGTGCGTCACAATAAAAAGAAAATCTGTTTTATCAGCCTGGTGAGATGTCTTAGATGTCTTCATTGCCACACAAAATTAAAACAGACTCCATGCTTTATCATTAAGAACATTTTCTCTTCTTGCACTTGATACCAAACAAATAATATCCCAACCAATCATGAATGAGAACAACTACTTTAATTCATGCATGTCAAAAATTATGTTGAGTTGATATAACCAAGTTCAGACTGGTAAACCCTTGCTTGTCAGACTAAGAAGTCTAAGCAGAAGAAACGTGACAAAGGAGACCAAAGAAATGCTAATGAATGTCTTTTCAAATTCAAAACGTTATTTTGTTCTGACGTGGCAGACACCGATAAGCCATTAAACCGCTTTTCTGCGCAAATCATTTCTGACATCACTATTTCAAATGGTCCGTGCTTGTCCAGGGTCAATACATTACACATCTTGTAACTAGGTGTCAAAAGAAAGAGGATAAACTTAATTTTGTACTTATAAACCTTTTCTGATAAATCATTACAGTTTTCTGAAAAAAAAAACAACCCCGAAGTTGATTTATGAGTTTCTTTTTTCTGGAACGCACTTTTCAATGCCTCTCAAATCTTTTTAACATATTTTCAGGGGAAAAAAGTGAAAATAACTAGTAATTGATGAATATCAAATGCCAAGAAATATCCATAAGTAAATAATCATGGACTGACCAAAAACAAAAACAAACAACAAAACATTACCGCAGCATAACATTGTAGATTATGTTACGTTACGTGAGAAGAAAACAAAATACATTCCACCGTGTTTTCAAGGAAATGTTATGAAGTAGCAGTGTGGCACATCTACTGTACTTGAATGAATACCAGGAAGGACAAAAGAATGAAAAGATCACTGTTTGTCAACGGCTAATATCTAGTTGTAATAGACAATGTTATTCGGCTTGTGCAACATTGAGATAAATATATAGGCTCTTATACTTCGTCACTTGAACTTTTTGATAAATAATATCATATCACACTTGTATCTTGTATCGTGTTGTAATTATCAGAACATGAGAGTATATATGGGCTAGCTCGCACTACGAAAATGATTCAGTTGTGCCTGAATACAACATGGACATGCCTGTATGAAATCATGGACTGACCAAAAAACAAAAAAAAAAATATTACTACAGCATAACATTATAGATTATGCTACATTACGTGAGAAGAAAACAAAATACATTCCACCGTGTTTTCAAGGAAATGTTATGAAGTGGCAGTGTGACACATCTACTGTACTTGAATGAATACCAGGAACGACAAAAGAATGAAAAGATCACTGTTTGTCAACGGCTAATATCTAGTTGTAATAGACAATGTTATTCGGCTTGTGCAACATTGAGATAAATATATAGGCTCTTATACTTCGTCACTTGAACTTTTTGATAAATAATATCATATCACACTTGTATCTTGTTTCGTGTTGTAATTATCAGAACATGAGAGTATATATGGGCTAGCTCGCACTACGAAAATGATTCAGTTGTGCCTAAATACAACATGGACATGCCTGTATGAAATCATGGACTGACTAAAAAACAAAAAAAAGACTGACAAATTAGGTGATCCGATCTCTTCGGAAATCAATGATTTTAGTCCCGATCCCAATAGGTATGACCAAACAGGTTTCATCTGTATTAATAAGGACATTGACCGTGTGATGTTTAGATTCTCATTTAGAAAAGGGAGTCAGACCTGCCATCTATGGTACACAATTCCGTATACACTAAGATACAGAATGAAGTATATTTGATCTTTGACCCCACTTTGCACAGACAAGATGGCATCTGAGCAAAACGTGGTTATTTTGTGAAATGATCCCTGTAATATGGTCTTTACGTGTGCAAAATATGGGAAAGATAGGACATGTATTCACCAAGATACAGGATGAAACATTTATGAGCTTTGACCCTAATTTATATACCCAAGATGGCGTCTAATCAAGTAGTTGTTATTTTATGAAATAATGTATGTGACATGATCTAAACATGTGCAAAATATGGGGGTGATTGGGGCTGTTTTTCTTGAGTTATTGCAAAGAAAGTTGCAGAAAGAAAGAAATATCTCAATACATCGAAGATAAGCTTTAATTTCAACCAAGTTTTTTGACGTGATCCCGAAACCGTATGAAGAAACAAAGGGCACATTCACGATAGCGCAAAGTCTCAGCTACAACATATTAAAATCTGGGAGAAATTCACCAAAGGGTAAGTGAGCTAGTGCTCGATAAAGATAGTCATGTCAATTTCCATTTCCAGAAAAACTGCACTCCCATAGAGATAACACGTAAACTGGTCAGATTTGACAACGTTACACTGAATTCATTTTTACGATGTGATGCCGTCATCTAATCAAAATTTTGTAAATGTAATTTGGAAAGAGCATTTAATAAGCTACAACATACTGAAATTTGAGTCAAAATTGGCAAAGGATTAGTGAAATACGCTCGAGTGACCTTGAAATTTGATGACGTCATTTTGAAAATTAACTCTCTTTATTTTATCAAGAAATTTGATATCTACTAATCATTTTTTCAGCATCGCCAACCCATGAAATGACATGTACAACTCATCAGCTTTCAGAATATGTAAAGAAAATGGGGGGTCACCGTCCATCCTGACGAGTAAAATCGGATTGAAAATTGGCGGTTTTTTGGCATAGTTGCACTGTATATCGCCATTGACGCGCGCGCGGAATTTCAACTTTGACGGACCCTTATGACGTCATATTGAGTCGGATTGACTTGAAATTTGGTAGAAATATTCCTTGACATTTCAGACATCCGATCCAAGTGAAAAAACGGGAAATTTCTATTGCATATGAGCTGTGCATGCGTATATGTGCGCGCGCGTACGCGTCCGTCCAATTTTTTCAATTTTTCAAAAAATGCCCCAATTGGTCTGAAACGTATGCAAAAAAATTTTGAGCTCGATTTGAGCATACAAATATTTCAACGCGCGCGTACGTGCGCGTCTTCAGCGTTAATATGAATTTTGAGAATATGAGTAGAATGCGCTTGACTTGAAATATATGTGACGTGAATTTCATCGAAAATTTCCATTCCATTAATGAGATATGAATGAGAATGTGTTTTCATATAATGACGTCATAGTAACGTCACGGTTGACTGATCACTATGATTTTATTAGATCTGTCGTCTTTGGCACATGATACATATATAGTATAATTTTGACATTGATAGGATGAGGACTTTCTGAGCTAACTTCTACACAACATTTGAGGAGAAAGAACTTTTTTGTGACAACGGGAAGTTAAGCACTAGACTCGGAATTTGTCAAGACTGACAAATTAGGTGATCCGATTTTTTTTTAATCAATGATTCGAGTCCTGATCGCAATAGGCATGACCATATAGGTTTCATCTGTATTTAGAGACATTGGCCGTGTGATATTTGGATTCTCATTACGAAAAGAGAGTCAGGTCTGCCATCTTTGGTACCAAATTCGGTATACACTATAACGAAGATACAGAATGAAGTATATTTGACCATTGACCCAACTTTGCACAGCCAAGATGGCATCTGAGCAAAAAGTGGTTATTTTGTGAAATGATTCTTGTAACATGGTCTTTGCGTGTGCAAAATATGGGAAAGATAGGTCATGGTGGATTGTATTCACCAAGATACAGGTTGAAACATTTATGACCTTTGACCCTAATTTACATACCCAAGATGGTGTCTGATCAAGTAGTTGTTATTTTATGAAATAATGTACGTGACATGAACTAAATATGTGCAAAATATGGGGGAGATAGGGGCTGTTTTTCTTGAGTTATTGCAAAGAAAGTTGCAGAAAGAAAGAAATATCTCAATACATCGAAGATAAGTTTGATTTCAACCAAGTTTTTTGACGTGATCTCGGCGTCGTATGAAGAGATGGAGCGAAAAACGACGATAGCCCAAAGTCTCAGCTACAACATATTAAAATCTGGGAGAAATTCATCGAAGAGTAAGTGAGCTAGTGCTCGATAAAGACCGTCATGTTAATTTTCATTTCCAGAAAAATTCCCTCCCATAGAGATAACACGTAAACTGGTTAAATTTGACAAGGTTACATTATATCCATTTTCACGAGGTGAAGACATCATTAGAATTAAAACTTTGATGAACAAAACTTAAAGAGTATTAAATTGGCTACAACATACTAAAATCTTGAAGAAATTCACCGAAGGGTAAGTGAGCTAGTCGTCGATAAAGACAATCAGGTCAATTTTCACATCTAGAAAAATTCCCTCCCATAGAGATAACACGTCATAACGAAGATACAGGAAGAAGTACATATGACCTTTGACCCCACTTTGCACAGACAAGATGGCCTCTGAGCCAAAAATGGTTATTTTGTGAAATGATCCTTGTTACATGGTCTTTACGTGTGCAAAATATGGGAAAGATAGGACATGTTTTCACAAAGATACAGGATAAAACATTTATGACCTTTGACCCTAACTTACATACCCAAGATGGTGTCTGATCAAGTAGTTGTTATTTTGTGAAATAATGTACGTGACATGAACTAAACATGTGCAAAATATGGTGGTGATAGGGTATTTTTTCTTGAGTTATTGCAAAGAAAGTTGCAGAAAGGAAGAAATATTTCAATACATCGAAGATAAGCTTTAATTGTCCCCGCCGAACGAGTTCGAGCAGGGGACTATGAAACGGGCTCCGTACGTGTGTGTGTCCGTGTGTCCGTCCGTCCGTGTGTCCGTCCGTGTGTCCGTCCGTGTGTCCGTGTGTGCGTCCGTGTGTGATCAAAATCTTCAATTTGCTACTTCTCTGTCATTTATGAGCCAATTTTGATTCTGTTTGCTTTATATGATAGCACTACATGGGAGCTTTGAAACTTGTACACAGAATTTCAGTCGTGACCTTTGACCTTGACCTTTGACCTATATTGTACATTTTGCTACAAAATGCTACTCCTTCGCCATTTCTAACCCGATTTCGATTCCGTTTGCTTTATGTGATGGCACTAGGTGAGGGCTTCAAAACTTCTACACAGAATTTTGACCTTTGACTTCTTTGACCTTTGACCTTGATTTTTTGACCTATATTGTACATTTTGCTACAAAATGCTACTCCTTCGCCATTTCTAACCCGATTTCGATTCCGTTTGCTTTATGTGATGGCACTAGGTGAGGGCTTCAAAACTTCTACACAGAATTTTGACCTTTGACTTCTTTGACCTTTGACCTTGATTTTTGACCTATATTGTACATGTTGCTACGAAATGCTACTCCTTCGCCATTTTTAACCCGATTTCGATTCCGTTTGCTTTATATGATGGCACTAGTTGAGGGCTTCAAAACTTCTACACAGAATTTTGACCTTTGACTTCTTTGACCTTTGACCTTGATTTTTGACCTATATTGTGCATTTTGCTACAGAATGCTACTCCTTCGCCATTTCTAACCCGATTTCGATTCCGTTTGCTTTATGTGATAGCACTAGGTGAGGGCTTCAAAACTTCTACACAGAATTTTGACCTTTGTCTTCTTTGACCTTTGACCTTGATTTTTGACCTATTTTGTACATTGGCTACAAAATGCTACTCCTTCGCCATTTCTAACCCGATTTCGATTCCGTTTGCTTTATGTGATAGCACTAGGTGAGGGCTTCAAAACTTCTACACAGAATTTTGACCTTTGACTTCTTTGACCTTTGACCTTGATTTTTTACCTATATTGCACATTTTGTTACAAAATGCTACTTCCGGCGGGGACATATGTTACGCACCGCGTAATTTCTACTTTTCCTTGTTTCAACCAAGTTTTTGGACGTGATGCCGACTCCGTATGAAAAAACGAAGGGCACACTAACGATAGCCCAAAGTCTCAGCTACAACATACTAAAATATGGGAGAAATTCACCGAAGCATAGGTGAGCTAGTGCTCGATAAAGATAGTCATGTCAGTTTTCATTTCCAGAAAAACTGCACTCCTATAGAGATAACACGTAAACTGGTCAAATTTGACAATGTTACTTTTAATCCCTTTTTACGAGGTGATGCCGTCATCCAATCAAAATGTTGTTATTATGTGACTGAAAGACCATTAAATAAGCTACAACATAGTGAAATTTGGACGAAAATCAACAAAAGTATAAGTGAGATACGCTTGAGTGAACTTAAAATTTGATGACGTCATTTTGAAAATTTATTTTTTTTTATTTATTAAGAAATTTGATATCTTTTCATCATTTTTCCAGCATTGTCAACCCATGAAATGACATGTACAACTCATCAGCTTTCAGAATATGTAAAGAAAATGGGGGGTCACCGTCCATCCTGACGAGTAAAATCGGATTCAAAATTGGCGGTTTTTTTGCATTGTTGCACTGTATATCGCCATTGACGCGCGCGCGGAATTTCAACTTTGACGGGCCCGTGTGACGTCATATTGAGTCGGATTAACTTGAAACTTGGTAGAAATATTCCTTGACATTTCAGGCATCCGATAAATATGAAAAAACGGGAAATTTCTATTGCGTATGAGCTGTGCGTGCGTATATGTGCGCGCGCGTACGCGTCCGTCCAATTTTTTCAATTTTTCAAAAAATGCTCCAATTGGTCTAAAACGTGTGCAAAAAAAAATTGAGCTCGATTTGAGCATACAAATATTTCAACGCGCGCGTACGCGCACGTTTTAAGAGAAAATATGAATTTTAATTATATGAGTAGAATGCGCTTGACTTGAAATATATGTGACGTAAATTTCATTGAAAATTTTCATTCCATTAAAGAGATATGATTGAGAATGTGTTTTCATATAATGACGTCATAGTGACGTCACGGTCGACTGATCACTTTGATTTTCGTTCGATTGCCGTCTTTGGGAGATGATACATGTATGGTATAATTTTGATATTGATAGGAAGAGCACTTTCTGAGCTAACCTGTCCACAACTTTTGAGGAGAAAGAAGAAGAAGAAGAAGAAGAAAGAATCCGTACAGATACAGAAGGTGATCCGAGAGGATACTCGGATCACCTAAATATTACTACAGCATAACATTATAGATTATGCTACATTACGTGATAAGAAAACAAAATACATTCTACCGTGTTTTCAAGGAAATGTTATGAAGTAGCAGTGTGGCACATCTACTGTACTTGAATGAATACCAGGAACGACAAAAGAATGAAAAGATCACTGTTTGTCAACGGCTAATATCTAGTTGTAATAGACAATGTTCTTCGGCTGGTGCACCACTGAGATAAATATGTAGGATCTTATACTTCGCCACTTAAACTTTTTGAAAACAATATCGTATCAAACTTGTATCTTGTTTCTTGTCGTAATTATAAGAACATAAGAATATATATGGGCTAGCTCTCACTACGAAAATGATTCAGATGTGCCTGTATAAAACAAAATAAAATACAATCACTCTTCTAACAAGTATAATGCATATTGTTTGTCTCAAGTCACTTCACCCCAACAGTCCCCGGGATCCCCACAGATTACATCTATGATCTAGATGAAACATAAAACAAAATAATAATGAGTTCATTTCTAATGGAGATAGCAAGAACACACAGTGAAAAGGCTAATGACAAACAAATACCAAATAACGGACAAACTTCGAATGTCGTACTGCCCACACCTTAGTCCTTTTTAAGATGAGCAAATGTATTTCTTCTCTTGCTGTCTCCATTAGAAATGAACTCATTGACAAGGTCATACATGTCAGCTTTGTCTGCCTTGTCCTTATACAAGGATAAGATCAGAAGAGAGTTCAGCCTTCGCTGGCTCATTGTCGAACGGAGATACGTTTTGAGTTGACGGAGTCTGCTGAAGGAGCGTTCAGCTGAGGCAGAGGTAGCGGGATGTATAAGATACAGCTTCACTAGCTTCATGACCTCTGGAATCATCGGCTTCATTGACGTCGCTCCAAGAGTGTCGATGATCTTGTCAACAGAAGGTGTTGACACTGTGGACAGTGTCGAGGTTTCCGACGCCAAATTCTCTAGTACTCGCAACTGTGCGTCAAGACGAGGGCCATCCAAATCATCTTTATAGTGCTTCACCACACAATCTAGGGACTCGGATGATACCTTGTTTTTGGACCAGGCTGTCGTCAAGAGGTCTTCTGTGGCCAACAAGACCGGGATGCACTTTGATGCAATCCGATCTTCTAGCCCACTGATTACTTGGTCTAAAGCATCGAACCACATACTTCGGTACAGATCTTTAGGAGTTTTGAAGATATGAGGATCACTCTGCTGATATCGTCGTGGTGCTTTAGGCTGTCGGGGTAGCTCCGGGTCATCCTGTCCTTCCCGTTCTGCGTAGATGACTGCATTACTCCACGTTTCATCAAACGCCGTCTCTGTCCTCAGTGTCTTCAGGTTGTTGATAGCAACCTTTGTAAGCCTGACCCCCTGTCCGGCAGACACACGAGATCCCTGGATTGCCGTACTGAGTCGGTCGCTCAGTTCAAAGATAGCAAGACTGATGATGAGGGAAATCGTGAAGTCGAAAGTGGAAACTGCGTTAAGGAATCCACTGGCTCGTGACTGCATGTCTCGATCACTTGATCTGTTCTCGATTTCTGTCAGGGACTCTTCACCACCTGCAATTGCTCTTTGAGACTGCTGAGGGCCTTGAATTTGACTGTGAATCGGGTTGGGCAAAGTGGCCTTACATGTGTTTGTGGCGAACTCAGTCCTTCTGCAACTGTTCTGACTATAGCACATCGCTTGGGGGAATCCCTGGAGAAGTTGATCAAGTCCGTTACGGTGGTAAGAAAGTTACGGAGCTTTGGCACATTCTTGACCATGTCTTGGACTGCTAAGTTAATGCAGTGCATGTGGCAGTGTGTGGTGGTGATTCTCTCATTCTCCTCTTGCAGACGGCTGGCGATACCACTCCTTTTTCCTTGGAATGTTGTTGCTCCATCAAAGCTTGCAGCCCGGCACAGAGAGATGGGGAGGTTATACCTTATCAGAGCATCTTTGATAGTCTTGTGAACTGACTCTGCGTCACACTCATCAATTGCGTACATACCAAGGACGTTCTCTTCTACCAGCAATTCATCTGTTGCAACGCGAACGCAAATACAAAGTTGCTCCAACTTGGACACGTCAGTGGTTTCATCAGCAATGATCGCATATACCTTCCCTTGCATTTCTTCGGCCAACTCGCGCATCACAGATCTGGACATCATGCCAATCATTTCCTCTTGTATCTGGTGTGAGGTCCATGACGACTTTCTTTCGAGCCACCGATCGAAACCCTCAATGTCCCTACATCGCAGTGTCAACAAAGTATGAAAGTTGCTGTTATGGTCAGTGTGTCCTCGAATTGGTAATCCTTGTTTGGCAAGATACTGCAAAGTGGAGAAGATCGCATGAAGATACTTTGTGTTCTTTTTCATCTCTTCCTTTGCGCTATGGTCAAGCCTCTCAGAAATGTTTCTCCCATGCCAGATCTGGTTCATTTTGTACACGAGTAGGTGATGACTTTCACTTCGCTCATGCTTTTGGAACGCCTGAGTTGCCTTTTTCCAATTCGAAAACCCGTTTTTGCTGAAACTTTCTTCCTCCCTTCCACCACCAGGAATTTTTCACAGGCATCCTTGTCGGCATACGTGGCAAAATGCCGCTCCGTCACCGTTGTTTGCAGTTTGTTCCCATTCTAACCATGGGTATGAGGTATACCACTCAGGGCGAAACCGCCTACCTTGATTGTCTTTCTTGAAGTTAGCTGAAGTCGGTTGATTTGGTTTTTCCCTGAAAGGACCTTCGCTGTTTTGTCCCTGCTGGCTATCATCTATGGCAGGGTTTTCATGGGTTGTGGGTGATTCTGATAAATCTTCTCTTGCCCGGGTTGATTCTGCAGTGTCTGTTGGCTCTTTCTTGTTTACTCGGGGGAAATATGCTAGGAGGGATCGCGATCCTTTCGCGTTGTCTTGGAGTTCTTTTTGCTCCTTCTGTTTCCTCCCTTCTGACCCAGACTGGTGCTTCTTCATGATCAGGATTCACAGTTACAGCAAATGAGATTGTTGAAAATCAAAAAACGATGTGAGCCTCTTGAAGATTACAAATGCTGGCATGAACCAACACTGGAATGAACCGGCAAACCTGCTTCTCTGTTGATAATTAACCTTTTATCACGTTATTTTGATTGGTGTCACATATCGAATCCTTTCCCGCCAAAAGGACCGTTGCGCGCACTAGACGGGCACCACGATTATGCACAAGCCAGATCTCACAGCTGTTTACTGTGCATTGGGCCTTCGTACGTAACAGATGAAATCTAAGCGATGCAATTAGGTGTTGGAGGCATCAGTTCGAATGCGGATTGTTCTAAGTTAATTACATTATGCCTACCTTTAAATCTTTGTTCGCATCATTGGTACTGATGGATTCTTATTGATACTATGTTATATACGAATAAAACTTAGTGGTTTTTTTTAGTAATGGAAATATTCTTACATTGCTAGAAAGCTTAGAAGAAAAGGAAAAATGTAAGGGTTTACTAAAAGTATGCTTCAAGGGGCACACTCATCGAAAAACGCGAAGCTACCATCTATATAACTACACTAAATTTACTTATGTGTAGGTACCCCGTCAGGGGCGAAAATTTCTCATTTTTCATCTATGAATTGACAATTTTTAGACAAAAAGTGCCTTTATTGTTCATTTTGGTCGTGACGTTAGATAACTGATGTATCATTTGTTACCTTTCAGGGGGCACATTGGGGGGGCAAAAACTCGTTTTGCCCCCCCAAAATTTTATTTGGGGGGGCAAGTGCCCCCCCTGCCCCCCCACTTCCGGCGCCCTTGCGCATGGGTGGTCGATCTAAAAATAGGTGGTCGATGAGTAGTAGCCTTACTACTATTCGTGTTTGCCAAGGTCAAGGGTTGTGAGTTTTCGGCCACTGGCACTGTCTTAATTGTAACCGAGCAATACATTGCTCCATTTGAATTCCATGCTTTATATTTGTGATGCACCCCAAATTTGGCAGTTTGAGCAGCTGAAGATTGTCCAAAATATGCTGGCTGCAGTTGTCTCCTCCCCCCCCCCCCTCCTTACACATGCACACCATTCTACCATACACCCCACCATGGTACAGTGCCAGAGTGGGCCCTTTTTTTTTTTTTTTTACTATTTCTCTTTGCAGCCTTGTATATGTCATTATCTCCTTCATGATGCCAGCAATGCATTGGAAAAATTTGTGATCTTCTGAGTAAAAATTATTATCAAAATTCCATCATACTTCGCCATCACCAGCATGCTAGAGCTGTCGTTAGCTGAAATCACCCTAAATTTTGACCTACCATACATAGGTAGCTAGGCCCTATTGTGCTCAATATCCCAGCCCAGCTTGCAAGTAGTGAGCAAAGATTTCTTTAGCCAAACATGTTTGATTTCTTTAGAAATATGTGATGAGATGTTATAATTATGGGAATGAGCAATAAAGTGAGAGCTTATTTATGCATTATACATGCACATAAACTATGAAGATATCATTACAAGATATCGTAATGGAGTTAATCAGAAATGTCATTGGTACCTAGCAGAACAGTCATGAGATTAGGTAGTGGAGTATGTCATGAATGAAATGATGATAATAATAATAATAATAATAATAATAATAATAATAATAATAATAATAATAATAATAATAATAATAATAATAATAATAATAATAATAATAATAATAATAATAATAATAATAATGATAATAATAATTAACACTAATGATGATAATAATAAACAATACAAGAGCTTTATATTTCTCATTTGAATGATGCCTGCAGCATCAATTTGTGAGAATGTACCCAAACTTTCTAATGGTTTTCGACAGTTACTTTTGAGTTTCAAGAATGCAGTGATTACAAGAGGAATTTTGGACAATTAAAGCTATCACATTCTGGGTGATTTAGAAGCTCTGTTCATGCTCTCATTAGGAGGGTAACTCTAATTCTTTTATATGTGGTAAAAGTGGCGACACTTTTTGTGTTAATGTCATTTTTCCCTGGTAGTTGTGGTCAAACTGATGTTGGTGTCTCAAATTGCCTACTGCAGCACCTATCCATTTATGCATTGAAACCAAATGTTTCCCTCCATTCCATCTCACTTTGATACAGCTCGAAAACCTGGGATGGATGCAGAAATTGACATCTATGGGACACCATCACAGGTCCAGCCACCTTTACCAGATTCCTACCAAAGGTAGGCATATCATGGGTGTCTTGTTTTGCCAAAGACCCATCATTTCACATAGCCCTATAGATCTATAAATTCATGGCACAAATCTATGGTTCACCTATTGAGCTTCACTTAATATTTCATCTCTTATTGCTTGTGTCCTGCTAAACAATGTGCAGTGTATATATGTTGGCCCAAATCAATGCATTAAAAAGAGTAAATTTTCTTTTTTAGGTATCCCTTATACATGGCAGCTATTGCAAAAATAAAAAGTATCTTTAATTTGATCTGGTAGTCATATTGTGTGAGAAATGTGCTAATCTTGCATATTTGATGGCTCCACAGTTTGCAATTTAATAAAAAAAAAACTCCCCTGTATCTGTTACTTCAAGATTAATATTGTGTAGATTAATACAAGCATGTGTAATCATGCTTTATTTTATTCAAGTAAACCCTTCGTATCTGCAACCTCAGAAAAAAATCTACACTCTCTGAATGCAGTGCATAGCATTCGATGCTTATGGAAATTTGACAAACCTGTCCTTTAAGTGCATTTGATCTAATAAATACAAATATATGAGCAGGTAGAATTATCAAGTGATGTGGCACTGTGTGCCCATTACAAGTACCCGTTTGTTCAGCCTGGCTTTGTAGGAAGCCTCAGCATCGTGCGCTGCCCATAAGAGGTTTTCATTTCATTTCATTCAGTGAAATGAAATGAAAACCTCTTATGTGCATTTTTTAATTTCTTTCCTTCAGTATCAAATGAAAATTGACAGATATTGGGTATTGAGTGATATACATTGTCGAACCATTCTTTACTCTCAAAAAAGTGTTTTCTGTTGAGTAGAGCAGTAGCATTCTTTCTAAATGATTTCAGTGATTGATAACTTAAAATCTCTATATTCAACATTTCAATTTCAGGCTGGTACATGTGGACCTGAAGGGTGCACCACCCAAGATAGACTACCTTCTCAAGGTGAAGATTTGGCATCCACTATGGTGTACTTGAACAAAAATTGTGCGTGTAGATGAATTAATGAATGTTTCTTTTGAAGATCAGGATGTTTAGAGATGGCTCACAATCAGAGATGCATACATCATTACAAAAGACAAAGCCAAATCTTGGTGGAAGTGTTTTATTCAGTCTCTGCTTCGTCATCAAGCCTTACATTTTCATTATCTTGACTTCCACTTTCATTTTTACTACATACTTGTACCATGAAGAAAGGAAGCATTCATGTGAAGACCTAAACTGTTTGCTAATGAAGACAAAGCTTGAAGAATTAATATTCCTACAGCAGATGTTTCAAACAATAATGTGTAAAACATCAGCTAGTAATACCAACGTTATTAACATGAGACATTTTAGAAGTTAGATTCAAGTGGTAACGTAGCCCATAACAAGGGTGTTTGAACTAAATGACCTCCCATTTCATGAAGTTTTGCATGCATTTGAGAGGTAATTTACATACCATTGTGTATTTGGATATCAAACATTGAGAGTCAGTTTGTGATGATTTCTGAGATTTTTATACCATGAGTGAATGGAGTGTCTTACCTGAAATGAATGACTTACATGTAGAATCACTTTGGCATAACTACCAAATAGAGATTGTGTTTTCACCATTCAGTTTTACTGTCTCTTATAGAGAAATTTCGTACCTTTCACCCCTGAAGATCCTGCCTCTCTTCAAGGAGTGGGGAGCTACTGGGCTCCTGGTGGAGTATGAAGACACATTCCCTTTCAGCAGGGATCTTCAGATCATCTCCAAACGAGAGGAATGCTATAGGTATGTCTGTAGTTTTTATATCCCCTGCACTACTTGTCAGCTTCTCACCTGTAGGGTTTCAGATTTTCAAACTCAGAAAATTATAAAGTAATCTGATAAGGCTGGAAACTTGTGAGATTAGACATGTTGCCTATCTCCTGCCTGAATTTTAGATTTGAAGACATCAAAGCCTCAAATTTTCCATGTACTTGTAGCATGTTGTATGTTGTATGGTTTTCTGAATCATTCTTGACTGCACATAAAATCCCATGCTTATCATCTCCCAACTATGTTTTTACGATCTGGTTGCTAGATTTCTTTTTTAACAATAAAATTGTGCAAAAGTTTTAGTTTTTATCTATTTTTTTATGAGTATGATTGGAAAGTGGAACAAGTTATAAATTGCTGGAGTTAAGGATATCAGATTTTAGAAGTTGTCTGTGTAGCTCACTTGTATGGAAAAGCAAACAAACATCCAAATATTTCTGCAATATCATCATGATAAGATAATTCTCAACATTGTGGCAATCCTGACTCTGACCTCTCCAGTCTAGGAGATATTGCATCTCTCCAACAAGCAGCCAAGGGGCTTAGTCTGGAGTACATTCCTCTCATACAGACTTTTGGCCACTTAGAGGTGAGTAGTGCTTTCCAACTCCTTGAACTCTTGTGTTGTACTTTCCAGTCATTACACATGTGTGGAAACTTGATAAATGAAGTGAAATGAAATTGAAATATGATGACATAAATGGTATCCCAGAGTACCAAATAAAAATCAGCCATTTTGTTGAATTATTATATATTTTTTTTTAAAAAGGTTGTAACCTGGGTGCCAAAAAGAGGAAATTATTTTGGTGCTGGAGCTAGCGCGCGCTAGCCACTGCACTGCACTGCACTGAAGCACATGCTAGTGGTAGCACAGCGTGCCATGCACGCATAGTACAACATGCAGTGGCATGGAAATGACTATGTACACGCACACACAGTGCATGCATTTTTCTCTGGCTGTCCTCGAGTTGACGTGCGGTGGTGCTACACAACACGGTAAACTGAGGTACTACGGTACCCCAGGGTAATGCATGATGCATCATATGTTGCAAATATGTTTATAAATGCCATCTTTTGAATCCCAAATCCTCTGCAATGGTGTCAAAGTGTGGTAGGAAAGTTTTAGATGATTGAATGTTTTCCATAAATTTGCATGAACAAATGATCATGTCCTTTCTTTCTGATCTCCAGTTTGTGTTGAAGCATGCTCAGTTCCATTCATTACGGGAGGATCCAGAGGATGCAAGAAGTGTCTGCCCGTCCAATCCAGGTAGGAACCCAGCTACAGGTGACTTGCACAGAGACTAACTCACAGGCAATACAAGAGAGCAACGACCTAATGTGCTTTTCATGTTACGATAAAAGTGGCAATTTTTGTGAGAGTAATTTTTTCAGCTTGGCCACTCAAGATATATTTTGTGTGTTTTTAATTTTGTGGACGGTCACAACGTTTGAGGAAGCATCTTCAAGCAGCACACCTTTGCCAGGGCAGATAAGGGTTTTGGTAGCACTACAATAAAAGTTAACTAGTCTGCATTATGACAGCAAATACACTTGCACTACAGGACTAGCCAATGTGATGAAAACCACAAATAACATAGCAGTTGTACCCCAACAATACACCTTCCTTGATATCAAGATATGGAATGATATTAAATACCTTTAATATATCAAGCAAAAAAAAAATTGGCCTCTTTTTATATCAGCGCGAGCTTCATGTTGTATGAAATGCACAATATTTCAAACCCTGCAAAAATGTCCACATTTACAGTAGTTAAGACTGTGACTGAATGCTGATATATCTGTCAATCAAGTAAACCCAGTCAAGCAACTGATCTTGAGATGATACAAATGTAGTAGCTATCACTTATGATGCATAGTTGGGAATTGAAATGTGTGGGGATTATCATCCAAACAGCAATGCGTTTGCCATACATTTGAATAAGAGCCCATTTGGCATGACATGGTATACTTACATTACAAGGGAAAAAAAGTAAAATAACATTGTAGTGCCAATGACCAAACATCAACATTGATCGTACTGAAGAAGTAGAAACTAGCTCCTGGAGCCAATTCAAGGAATTTTATCTGCTTATATTCATACACCCTATCAGTGACTTCAGGCCAGTTTAGTAAAGCCTGAAATTCAAGAAATTTTCCCCACTGCATTATATTCTACATTTAAACTGTGTAAATACAGCAACACCCTGAAAGGTGTGTCTTCAGTGGAGCTTTTAACTACTAGAGGAGAACTGACAGTTTTCAGTTCCCTCTGAAGGACTAGGCATTGAGGATAAAGTTTCTCGCCAAAGGGCACAGCCACTGCAGCCAGGGAACTTGAACCATGGACCTCAAGTTTGAGAGTCTGTGGTCCTATCCATTGAACCACAAGTACTATTCAGATCGTGGGTCCAATACCCCTCACTAAAATTGAGCTGTCTAATTTTTTCGTGTTCTTCCACTCTGTAGACTCACTCAAACTGGTGCAGTCTATGCTGGATCAGGTCCTGGAGTACCACCCAGAAGTTAAATACTTCCACATCGGAGCAGACGAGGTGAAAAACTTTGCACGGCATTTGATTTGCAGGGAAATCACATTGTAGCAAATGGATCAGCTTACAGCGCATTCGCATTAGTATGGATTTTCCTGAACCCTCCCCTGAGAGCAATATGTATGAGCTGATCAAGTAATGTAGCTGTTCCTGTCAAGTGCATTTAAATCCTTGGCAGTAGGAGTTGCTATGCAGCAAGCTTTTTGGTTGTTAGACACAACCTGCTTTCTTTAACAAAGTTAATCATGAGGTTTGAATGTACCTGCAGATGGGTGTACGTGATTGTACATTGGTTTTCTAGCTTTTTGTCTTTTAGCAATCAATGAATGAAGGCTCCCTGGGGATCTATGTGCATGACACATGAAGAAAAATTTTAAAGAAGTGTTGTGGCAACTTTGTGAACATCTCCACAGGTGTGGATGAAGCGAAGATGCCAGAAATGCATCGAGCGGATACAGGAGACGTTCCATGGCAAGCCCTCTGGCCTGTTCCTCAGCCACGTGAAGGCAGTCCTGGGTTACCTCCAGGAGCGATGCCCCAACATCAGGCCCATTATGTGGGATGACATGCTGAGGGGGGCAGACTGTGGTGTGGTCAAAGGTCAGAAAAAAAAAACAAAATTCTGATCCCTGTTTTTGGCTTTTTTATCAGTTGGATATTCAACTAGTGGCTTTTTTTTGTGTGTGAAATACCTTGTGTTTCAATGCCTTATATGTTATTTGATTTTATGCACCTGTACACTTGTATGTACACATGTGCATACACATGTATAAATATACATACATCTTTGGGGTTTTCATATTTGCCTTAGTCCATTTGAGTTTTGTGCAGTTTTTACGTAAGGTGTGTTTATAGCTTTAGGATGAAGTGGTCAGTGGCGTAGACGTGCAACATGATTTCATAGAAATCATATTGTCTGAGAGCTTTAATGATAATTACCGCAGACTCGAATCTTGGTGACATGGTGGATGTGATGGTATGGAACTACCTGGATACCATGGCCAGCTTTAACATGACCACACCCCAGAAAGTCTGGCAGCTCTACGGCAGTGTCTTCAAGAATGTCTGGATTGCTTCAGCTTTCAAAGGTAAGACAAGAGTGACTCCATTCTTCTTTCCTAAATGAGGAAGTGTGTGTAGAATTTCACAAAAGGAAAATATGAAAAGTTGAATGAACTTCCTGAATTTTTTCAGACAGGTGGAATTATAGTAACATTATCAAAGTTGTGATGGTTACTTGTCCTAGGAAAGATTGATTGATACAGAAATTTGCCTATATTTGTTGCAAGGGAATTTCTAGTTGTATGTAGGATTATGTTGTAGGCTAATCATACTATCTCTTTATTGTGCTTCCAATTTAAGTTTGAAAATTATGTGTATGTGTGTACTGCAACAAGAAGGAAAGGAGGATTTAAGCCGTTCCGTTACGGGAACGTGGTGACCTGGGTATTACATCTATGGGCATTTCAGAATTCAGTATGGAACGGCTTAGTACCCTTCACTGGTAATGATAAAAGAATAGAAGAAAGAGGAGTGTAAAGATGATAAAGAGAAGGAAAGAAGAAGCCAGGAAAGGGAAAGAAGGAATAAGAGAAGAAGAAAAGGGAGAGAAAAAGGGGAAAGCAAATGATCAGAAGAAAGAGCAGATGGGAAAATAGGAAAGGGATTTATCTTTATACTCCTGTATGTATGAATTTCCATCATTCCACTGATATCCTGTCTTGATGAAACATATGGAGTGTTCCTCATGGTAAACTGGTGTCTGCATCATCTGCACATCATATCACATGCACCTCTCCATTCAGGTGCCTTTGGCCCCACCCTCTTCCTGACACCGGAGCTGGAGCACATCCGCAACCAGGAACTGTGGGTCAACGAACTCCAGAGGGCAGTCCCCAAGCAACTTGACTTCAAAGGCATCGTTTTCACTGGATGGCAGAGGTATGAGCAGTGAAAGGAGATCCAGAGGCAGAATGCTAATGATGACTCACTGTTTTTTTAGTCAATAGTGGTTGTTTTCTCTTTTTATGCCTCCGCCAAGAAGTGTCGCCAGAGGCATCATTTTTTATAGTTCTCTTCATGCCTTTTTTACCGAAGGGTGGAGGGATTATTCGCTGGTCCATGTGTTGAGATAGCACAAACACCAGCACTAGCACCGAACTTGAAATCACCCATTAGCAGTATGTTTATGGCTTGTCCATCCCTCCTTCAGTTCATTGTCATGATGCAAAAAAAAAAAATAAATAAAAAATGCATAAGTCCCTTGATTATGTAATTTGGTGGAATTGATTGAAATAATTTGAAGGAATTTCCTTTGTGCAGAGATATTTAATAAGTCAGACCTTGGTTTGTGGTCAAGATCAGTAAACTTTGTCAAAATGTAAATAATAGAGTGATGTACATTTTGGTACATATAGTGACTGCCTGAGAAGCAGAGACATCCCAGTCATTTGGACACCAGTCAAATTGTTCTAATTCTTTCTCTGGTTACAAGAAAATGACTGTGAGAGCATTATCAAGGAATATTATGGGAAGGAGGATTGAGTGAAGGCCAAAGGGCAGTGAACATATATGCTTTGGAGAAATGTGAGGGGGAGTGTGTGAGGTGATGAAATAAAACTATCAAAGAAGGCTTGTAAGAGAAGCTTTGACACAAGATGAGAAGCAGTGGACAGGGGGACGGGGTGAGGGGTGAGAGGGAATGGTTGTTTAAATTCATATGACTTTGGTACTAGTAATATATGAAGAGACTGTGATCAATACATTAAAAATCAGAATGTCTTATATCTGCATTCCAGCAGAATGAAAAAATAATTTATACCTTTTTTCCCCAAAGTGTACCAGATGCATTGTTATGGCAACTTTCCTTCAATGTTAGCTAGTAACCATTGGAATGCCTACATCCAACAGGTACACACACCAGACTGTGCTCTGTGAGCTCTTACCCGTCGGACTGCCCTCGCTGGCTTTCTGTCTTGAGACGTTTATTCAAGGTCAGTATTACAGGGTTGTATTCTTGTTGCCATTACCTTTACTTTGCCTCACTACTAGAGGTACTCTATACCCTCTGTTTTACCTTTGTCTTGCAAGACAATGAGACGACGTGTCCATGTTATTGCGGACTAAGAAAAAAACTAAGTCTTTGGTCAAGCTATTTGCAGTTAATCAGAATCAAGATGGATGTGCAGGAGATGTGGTGATGAGGATCATGACGGCAATGTCAATGATACTGATGAAGATGATGAGAGTGATGATATGATGCTGGTGTTCATTATGATGATGACATTGATGACAATGATGAATGATGATGATGATGATGTTGAATATGATTATGATGTTAATAATGATGACAATAATGTTGTTGCTAAGAATAACAATAATGATGATGTTGAAGATGATTATGATATTGATAATGATGACACTAATGTTGTTGATAATAACAATAATGATGATGATGTTGAGGACAAGGAGGATGGTGAAATTGATGATGCTAGTGATGATGACCATGAAGATACCATGTCTAGATATTTACTCACTTGTTTTTCCTTCCATTACCAGGTTACTTCAAGGAGGAGATCCACCAAGCTGTGTCTCAGAAGCTTGGCTTTCCAGAACTCCTTGACCTGGAGATTCAGACCAGCATGCCCATCTCAGAGTCAGTTGGCTTTTTTCTTTCTTTTTCTCTTTCTTTCTCTTCCTAACATCATTCCTTCCATTTAATCCTTAATTCCCCCCCCCTTTCTCTCATTTTCTTTCTTTTTTTATTGTGGTGTGCATGGTTTCATGCCATGTCTCTGCAGTAGGCTACTTTGCATTTTAAAAACAAAGTGCACTCTTCCCATTTATGTCTCTTATTGATGTTTCTCAGAAGTCAATCACAAATTATACCTTCTTTACGTATACATGATATGCTCATGTGTGAGTATGCTTATGAGTATCAACGTGCAAACGAGCCAGAAATCCTTCCCTTACTGTCATATTTGCCCCAAATATATGACACCATATCTGCTCTGCTGTAGTAAATGAAAGCAAGTGAAAGAGGCAAAAATCATTGTTTTATTCATGGTCATTCTAGAAACAAAAACCTTAAAATGAAAAATAACTCAAATATTTTTTCTAACATATAGTATAGTGGCAATTGCCCTCTATAGATGAAATATCATGGGATTTTGGAATATCTGCATAGAGACAGATGCTATTTCAATTTGATGTATGTATCAGTGAATGTTCATCAACATTTCAGCTAACATTGAATGCAGTGTGGACAGATCCACAACACCACCATTGAAGACCAAGTGAAAATGATGTGGATGTTGAACAAACACATACTAATAAATCCTTATAACCCTACCAAGGAAAGAAATTCTATTGCAAATGCAAGCAAATATTACGACCAGCATGCGCTACCCTAATACCTTCCAATCCCCCCACCCCTCTGCCAGCTCGGGCATCATCACACATCACAATCTGTCATCTACCATTTGCTCACTTCCCTTCCCAGAATGCCAGTGGACGTTCCCATGGGAACCTTCCCCGGCAGCGCGATGTACATGTGTGCCCGTCAGCTGGCCATGCTACAGTCCTCTAAGGAGGGCCAACAATTCTTCAAGTTGCCAAACCAAAGGTGAGGAGTGACCATGGTGGAAGGGATGTGGAGGTTACACCACAGGGTGGGAGACAAAGACTATTGTAGAGAGATTTTGCATAATGTAGAAAAATGGCAGATGTAAGATGCTTGTTAGGGATAAGAGAGTAAAGCCCTATTTTGACAGAGCCTTTGAAACTAGAGTTCCTGCAGCAACGTCCAGTTAACGTCGGGGTAATCTTTATTTACCCTGCCAGTTAAAATGTTCCCCACAAAATGTTGTGCAGACATTGTCATGGAAACTTTGCCAAATTCTACCCCAGCTGGTACCCTAGCCAACTAGGGTAATTACCCCGACATTACCCCAACAAGCCTTCTCTTAGAACGCAACCATGTAACATTCTTTCGATACACTCAACACACATGTGCAAGATTGGGGACAGAGAATGATTGACACACCGTGCACTGATCACGTGCATGGATTGTAACTGCTGATCTCTTTGTAGTTGAAATTGGTGATTGTTACCACCTATCGTATGTGCACAATCTAGAACAATAGATGGCAATGGCCAGTGACCAGGGTAGTCGCATTAGTGGACACAAATAAAGTGAGACATTAAACAAAGTGGTCCTAATTAAAGGTGAGTACCACCTTTTATTTGGACGTCTTTGTTTCTTGATATCTCAGCCATTTCAAAGTTGATTTTCATCAAATAATCTTTGAGTTCCTCTAAGAATTGTATGCTCTTTAATATTTCGTAAGTGGTTTCAAATTAATTCTCCCAGAAAGGGTTGGCAACCTGAAACCTCGTCTCATCCAAAAATATACCATCCCTTTAAAGCCATCAGTCATGTGGTTGCTTGCTTATTATGGGCATTCATTGCTTCTTATCGGTCACATAAAACAAATCAATTCTAATCGAAACAAATCAAAAGAGCAGAAAAGAAATAGATTCAGTGTTCTATTGGCAATGGAAACCAAACTGCTATTTTCATTTTCTCTTGGATTATGTATCTAAAAGTACACCTGTCGTTTCTCTTTCTTGTGTCTGAACACATTAGTGCCTTTCTGACGGAGGCAGAGGAGGCATCTGTGTCTGCGGAGAAAGCCTGTTTGATGTTACCGGCTTTAACGGACAGCGAGATGGGACCAGTGCTCAGGTAGGGGAAGTTGAATCTCGTCCAGGGGTAATTTGGTCTGACAAAGCTTATGGCCCTTGTGGTGAAAAATTGTTTCTGGGCGTCTGGAATACAGTATATGACTTGTATAGAAGCTTGCATGTATAGCATTAATTTGATGATGCTGTTCATATCTGATCAACTTTATTTTGAAGTCTTAATATTTCTATTACACATTATGATTTGTGTTACTACTGCTAGTGATATTAGAAATGATATTTCTAATCAATAGAAATCATAATGACATTCATTTGTCTAAATGCAATCACAGATTTATCTTCTTTTTTTTTTTCACTGTAATTATCACATTACCGACTATATACTGTCATACGTTCAAGACTTACAAGTTTGACTATTGTGTGTTATCAATCATTGTGACAATGCATAGACATGCTTCGAGCATCCATTCAGTTGTATTGCACTCAACAGGTTTGGCCCACTAGATATACTGACTTTTTGTTGAGATGGGGACAAATATAGTACTTTTCATAATAGAATTAGTGTATGTGTTTTTAGAAAACTAGTTTTGCAAGGTATATTGCCCATTGATGTAATTCATGTGATTTGACACCTTGTCTCAATTAATGCACCATTCCTGATGTGTACATTTCCCCTGACCGTTAACCTGTAAACCCACATCTAGATCCATAATCCTAATCCTAATCCTAACCCAGAACCTGCTATCTTCTGGGAGCATCATTAGACAAAATGATTATTTTAAAAAATGATAATGTATGAAATTACATTAAGGCAAGATGCAATTGATTCCTCTAAAGAAAAAAAATCTATAAAAAATTTTTGATTGCATTTTGGTTTTAATTTTTCATAGTCTCCTGGCCAGGGCGACGCGCTTGAAGACAAGAGCCCAGGAAGCCCTGAGTGAGGTCTACCACCCACCCACCATCAATGAGTGGCTGGAACTCTGCATCATGCCACTCATCAAACACCTGGAGAGGAGACTAGCAGAAACAAAGGAGCAGAACCAGTGAGCCTCTTGTCAAGGGAGGAATGATCAATATACACAGCCGCACAGATAGCAACAACATGAGAGATAGGGGAAGCACCTACTTCCTGTCAACCATAGTGCATGGTGTGAGAGAAAATTATGTCATGTAAATTAGCATGTCTCTTTCTCTGTATATAAGACTGTAATTTTCATACTCCAAGTGATGCAGAGGAAATGGGATATTCTTTGTAGAGCCTACATGTGAGACCCTCATGTGTACTTGACCATAAAGAGTGCTCTTTTTTTTGGGAAAAAATCACATCATGTAGGCTGTAGGGCAGTAGGCCATCTCCATTTGTGCATTTTTCTACCTATCACCAAACAGTCTTTGGGCTTGTTGCCATGGTAACATCAGTTGCATGTAAATCAAGTTTCTGAATATATATTGTCCATATAGTAGATGATGGTGAGAGAGAGTAGGGGTTTACTATTGCACGTTTTAATGCTATCACCTTGTGTCATTTCAAGAAATGATAATCAAGCTTGTGCTGAAAAGATCCTTTCATCATATTTAGCAGGGACAACGCCACAATCACGCTAATGTTCTGCAAGTATCAGTGCGGTTTAAGTGTGTGTATGTATGTGTGTGTGTTTGTGTATTTGTATCCTAATCCAGTAGTCATCACATTTAGCAGGGACAACGCCGCCACAATCACACTCATGTTCTGCAAGTATCAGTGCGGTTTAAGTGTGTGTATGTATGTGTGTGTTTGTGTGTGTGTGTTTGTGTATTTTGTATCCTAATCCAGTAGTTCTTTTTTCTTTTTCAAGATATCAAAAATATTTGACTAGACACTCAAATTGTTTCCTCCTCTCTTTTTGGTCATTGTAAGAAATATTTCTTGTAGGCATCCAGATATTGTTTGCATTGTTTATTTATGTATAGTTGTGGCATTTTTATATTTTTGTGTGTCTGTGTCTGTGTCTGTCTTTGAAAAACATATGTGAGATAGAGAGCATAGGAATTATGGAGAAATGAAAGACTGTAGATTATGGGAAAGTATGCACCTTTATCACTTTCTTATTTGAAGAAAAACAAGAAAACTGCAACAAGCTCACCTAGTGGCCAATTCTTTTTAATTTCTTTCAGTGTGGCATATCTATACAATGTAGTGATTAAATGTGATGTACAACTGAGCAATGAATTCCATTCTCAATAAGATAAATGTGTTAACAGTTTGTGTGTCCATTTTTTCAAAAAAACAAAAAACAAAAACAGTATTATTTCATTTATTGCTCAGTTTAATTCATCTTTGATTACACTTTATGTATCTGTTGATAATTCACATCCATGTAATGTATACTCCATACCTTCACATAGAAAGCATTTCTAGACTGAAAACTTGTGAGAAAAACTATACCAACACTTCACACTGGCACTGGTCCGACGGTCTAGTCTGAGTCTAGTCTAGACCGCTTTAAATAACAAGACTACACTGTACTGTGGTAGGATAGTGAGTACTTTGAATTTTGTTTCATCTCATGTTTAGTTTAACCCTAAAAAGGCCGGGGGTGGGGGTGGGGGGGGGGGGGGGTTGAATCAACCCCCCTCGACATTTTCCACGACCATTTTGCCGTGCGAAGTTTTTTGCTTCCCAAGTCTCGCACATGTTATGACACCACTTTCGCAAAAATCAGCCATACTGTTACGACGCGGCACGACCTTTTATACATGCTTGTCAGACTGAAAATGGCTCCGAAACATGATTTTGTGTACAAAGTCTATGCAAATAGAGTTTTCTCTCCTTATTCAAAAAGATATTATTATTTTCACTTTCAATGGCTAAAATCAATTAATTTTAGCGTAATTATGCTTAAAATAGTTTCTGTAATGAATTTTGTGGAAAAAATGAAAAAAACAAAAGATCAAAAAACAAAGAAATACAGAAGAAATTCATAAAACGATAGAATACATAGGATATTAATTTGATAAAAGCCCGGCCTAGTTAGGGTTAAAACTAAGCTGTGATCTAGAATCCCATTGATCTGAATGCCAATGGAAATAGATTGTGGTACAAGCTAACAAAGTGTGTCATGTGTCTGTCTCAAAAGGAATATTGTCCTTCTATCAGGATGACTTTGTTGTTGCCAGGGGCATAATGTTTTCACATTGTTTGTCCGTCCATTTATGCCCTCATACCTTGTTACAATTATAGCTTTAGAAGGACCCAAAGTATTGTGAAATGTTGAGTAGGTTGGTATATGTATGTGACCGTGCAGAGATGAGCTGAGTGGATATTTTGGTCATTCCAATCACAGGGTCAATTTTTCTCATTTCAAGCAATAATGTTGAGAAAAATGGATGAAAAGTCAAATCAAGTGTATCACAAAAAGTCATAGTAAGGTACCTCACTTTGTCAATATCTGGAAAGTCAGATTTTGAAAAGCCTTTACAGTACGGACAGAAGTCCACAATGATTTCACTTCTTCCAATGTCTGATAATACAAGTCACTGGTGTAGATTTTAGGATAAATTTGTAGAGGGAAAAGACAAAAGTTGGCATCTAGAATTATATTTTGCAAGCATTGCAATTAAAAAATGCTCAATAAAATTACAGTATTCAATTAAACTTGGTCCTTGCACACTCTAGTGCTGAAATCAGGGGTCAATTGTTCAGGTCAAAGTCTTTAGATTATTGGGCTTGTGGTATATATTAAAAGTAAAAGGAAAAATGTGTTGCAGATTGCACAGAAGGTTATCTGAAATATTAGAGTGACAATAGAAAAATGTAGCTTGTGACTTAAATTCAGAATGGAACTGCATAGAACTGGAATTAGACAATTGTTGCTCAGGAAAGGCAAAATGAGCAGGTTCCTTAACGGACAAGGAATAATGTTGCATTTTCTCTCAGTCTGTCACAAACATCATGTTCTTTGGAGTCATTGTGAAGAATGCATCCCCCCCCCCCCCGAGTAAACCAAGTTTACTCATTCTACTGCATGGTCATTTTGTATCTTGGACTGTACACTGTGTATGATGTGTGGTGTAGTGCCAAATGAGAATAGGTGTTTATTATCACAACAAAAGATTCCGTTAAGTTGGTGATAACCTATCCTATGAGAGTCTGTAATACATTGTAATGGTGCATGAAATAATTATTTAGTTATTTTGTAATGTTGAATGCTATTTGCGTGGTGGCAGTAGTTTGTTTTAAAAAGAATACCAAAAAAAAAAGTTAAAAAGAAAATTTTAAAAAGAAAGCTTCCCAATCTTGGCAAGCTTTCTTTTATGTCGTGTCATATTCAAAAGGGTATACAAAGTTTCCCACAGATGTTTGTGAAACTGTAGTGAAGTATTCAAGTTCTAATATGTTATTATTAGATAGGCATTTCAAAGCATGTCCGTGAAATATGAGACAGTGTCATGATCAATAGCATGAATCTTTGTCAGCATGGCATGATTGCTTGATTGTTTTTAAATGAGTTCACATGGCTATTTTGTGTCACACTTTGATCATCAATTGATGGGGATTAATGGAGTGCAGGTTGGCACACAGTAAAAAAAAAAGTGGCATCTATCATTTCATGTTCCATGGAACCTAATTATAATATAGAGTTCAACACTTCATCAGAATTAGTTGACTGATCCAAGGAATCACACTTTGATTATCAATTGATGGAGATTAATGGAGTGCAGGTTGGCACACAGTAAAACAAAATGGCATCTATCATTTCATGTTCCATGGAACCTTATTATATTATAGAGTTCAACACTTCATCAGAATTAGTTGACTGATCCAAGGAATCACACTTTGATTATCAATTGATGGAGATTAATGGAGTGCAGGTTGGCACACAGTAAAACAAAATGGCATCTATCATTTCATGTTCCATGGAACCTTATTATATTATAGAGTTCAACACTTCATCAGAATTAGTTGACTGATCCAAGGAATCACACTTTGATCATCAACTGATGGAGATTAATGGAGTGCAGGTTGGCACACAGTAAAACAAAATGGCATCTATCATTTCATGTTCCATGGAACCTTATTATATTATAGAGTTCAACACTTCATCAGAATTAGTTGACTGATCCAAGGAATCACACTTTGATCATCATCTGATGGAGATTAATGGAGTGCAGGTTGGCACACAGTAAAACAAAATGGCATCTATCATTTCATGTTCCATGGAACCTTATTATATTATAGAGTTCAACACTTCATCAGAATTAGTTGACTGATCCAAGGAATCACACTTTGATCATCAACTGATGGAGATTAATGGAGTGCAGGTTGGCACACAGTAAAACAAAATGGCATCTATCATTTCATGTTCCATGGAACCTTATTATATTATAGAGTTCAACACTTCATCAGAATTAGTTGACTGATCCAAGGAAATGTATCATTGGTTGCGTCAACCACATGGCAAGTCATGAGCATGTACTGTTTTGCTTCTTACAATGGCATCCTGATTAGTAAGAAAACCAAACAAACCAACAGTCATTATATTCAGTTCTTGACAATGGCCAGATTTGGAAGTTCATTAAGATATGATTTGTTGCATAGGATTCAGCTGTGTGCTTTCAGATTGAACCATGTAATGGTGTCACAGCTCATATATTGAGTGAGAAAGTTTCTATATATCACCATGATGTCATTATTATTATATCATCATGATGTCATTATCAATAATATATGCCTTGTCTAAATATTTTGTTGAACCTGTAAATGTGGTAGCTCTCCTTTGTGTGCCCTCTTCACTTGATTCTTGGGAAGGATTTTTATGCCTCCGCCACGAAGTGGTGCCGGAGGCATTATGTTTTTGGGTTGTCCGTCCGTCCGTCCGTACGTCCGTCCGTAATGAATTTTGTGGACAAGGTAACTATCAAAACCTGTTGAGGTATCCTAATGAAACTTGGCATGTATGTGTATTAGGGGGTGAAGTTGTGCCTATCAACTTTTGGGTGCACATGCTCAAGGTCAAAGGTCAAAAGGTCAAGGTCAAATACATAATATTTCACTATTTCCACCATATCTATTGAATGCCTGAAGATATTTTCTTGAAACTTAGTGTATACATGTATTACCCAATTAAGATTCTCTGGTGAAAGTTTGTGTCATGAGGTCAAAGGTCAAAGGTCAAAAGGTCAGGGTCAAATACATGAAATTTCACTATTTTTGCCATATCTATTGAATGCCTGAGGATATTTTCTTGAAACTTAGTGTATACATGTATTACCCAATTAAGATTCTCTGGTGAAAGTTTGGGTCATGAGGTCAAAGGTCAAAGGTCAAAAGATCAAGTAAAAATATCAAAACTTTTTTTTTTTCTCTGTGCCTTGGAAAATTGTTCAAGGTATCTTCATGGAACATAGTATATACATGTACTGACTGGAAGTGATTATCTAGAGAATGTAGGGTTCATGGGGTCAAATGTCAGGGGTCAAAGGTCAAGTGCAACACTTCAAAATTTTACTATTTTCCTCATATTTATGCAATGCCAGCAGGGTTATTATTTTTTTACACTTGGTGTATGCATGTGTAACCTAATAGAAATTCTCTGGAAAGTTTTTTTTTTTCTTCTTTTTTTGCCTCAAAGGTCAAAAGGTCAAAGATCAAGTGAAAGTGCTGAACTAACTTTTTCCTCCATATCTCGAAGTGGCTCAAGTTATCTTGAAACTTAGTACATATTATGCATGTTCTACCTGAAAGTGATTATCTTATGAATTTTATGGTCAAGGGCCAGATGAAAATGGTAACAATTTACTATTCAATTCAGAAATTGCACTTTTTCTCCACACCTGTACCTTGAAAATTACTCAATGCCTAATTGTATGAATGGGTCAAAGTCAAGTTAAAGTCCTTAAATCCCTAGATACATGCTCTCCTATTCATCCAATTAATTCATCCAAATCCTAGGTCAAGGAAGGTGAACATTCAACACATTTGTGACAAACTTGTCATTTCAATATTTTGCCAATTTTGTGAAAATGTAATCACACATTGTCCACATGTACTATCTAGACCTATTGGGAAAATCATGCATTATGGCGGAGGCATACCAGTCGCCAAAGCAACATTTCTAGTTTAGGTTTCTCAGGTTAAGGTTCAAGTGGAGATCAAATTGATCCAAGGCATTGCAGTGAGAAGTGAACATTTCAATACAGTCACCTGTATTGCTTGATGAAGTCTAATTGAGAAAGGCAAAATTTCAGAGAAACTGGTCTGACTTTGTTGTAAATAATGGAGTATGGCATTTGGTGTGAGTGACTGGCTGTATGGACCAGCAAAGAATGCCAGAGCTCTATGAAAATGATGTCGGCCAAACAGTATCAATGATGCTATAGTCACACAGAACTTGCAGTATGATTTTCAGATGTGAAAAGGGTTACTTTTCTAATGCCTGCATAAAATGTGAACATCGAAGCAATGTGGAAGCGTTCTGACCAAATTTTTTTATGGGCATCGCGGAGCCAAATACTGTGGTTATACTTTTTTCTCTTTTTTTGTGATGATATGCCAATATGTACTCCATAATTGAATGTTCTGCAAAAGTCTTGCAGTGATTACAAGCAGATTGTAATACAGCACATTTATACTGAGCTTGAGATCAAAGCAATATCAAATATTGCACAATGTTTATGATTATTTTGAAAGGTAAAAAAACAATGACAGCATTACCTTTTTGTGTAAGTGTGTATTTGGAGAGCAGGAGCAAAAGAAAAGGAACTGACCCATATTTTTATACAGCTAAAGTCCTAGCGTTACCAAAAATAGTTTGTATATTTGTAAGTAATCTTGGAGAAATGTATGTCAGTGTGTTAAAGTGTATGAAGTAGCTTTGACAATTGATTCAAGAGGCTTATGTATACATATGTGTATTGGGAAAGCTGTGCTGACAAAAACTGCAGTAGGTAGTGTATATTAATGTCAAAAGAAGCCATTTTAATTCTGCATCTTGTTTCTGATGAAAGCAAGCCTTTAGAAAGCCTAAAGTTGCATTAAACTGTTGGTCCATAGTTGCAGGGTTGTAAGTATTTGATAGTGATGAACTCAAACATCTACAACTATTTTTTTTTCTTTATTTGTAGTGCACAGCCTCCCCTGCTGCCAAACAATAACTGTCCTCCAGCGCTAAAGTATTTATCTATAATTCACAGTAGGCCCTGTCTGGCTCACTATCACTGGCAGTGATATTTTTCTAGCAGAAAATGATATTACCACTGATATTTATCTCCAGAAAAGCATAATCTTTGAGATACCCATACCAAGCACCATACAGCAAAGTCTGAAAAAAAAAAACTCTACAAGATGATAATCATACAATACCCCAACCCCAAACCCCCCCCCCAAAAAAAAAGGAAAAAAAGAAATATATATATAGACCTGATAGTACTGATAATGATAACAATGAGAAATTCATTCTGCTCAGACTGAATCAGAACTATGGTTTGCTGTGCAGTATTTTGAGGGTAAAAAATATTTGACAGAGCATGTAGAAATGATGTCAGCACATCTATCCCTCAATTTTTGGGTAGATTTGCGTTCAAGAGTTTAAGTGAACATTTGGAGTGTCAAAAAGTGTTGTAGTTAGACTAAGAAATTTAAAGGAGGTAATCAGATGTACTACCAAATTGTTAATTGTAAGTTGTGCCCACAATAGAAATGGGCTTGAAGTGAGGGGAATTTTCAAGAATATTACTTTTTCTCTCATTGTAACCAAAATGACACAGATATATATATTTTTTAATGATGCGTTGTTATCGTGTGCATCTTAGAAATGTGGAAAGCATGTGAAGATTGGATGTTGCCTGAAAACAAACTGTTACTTCAGAACAGCTGAAAATATGAGCAATGTATTTGAGCATGTTGCTTCATCGTCTCCTGTTGCAGCTTAGTTTTAATAATGCAAGATGTTGAGTGAGAGAAGAAATTCTACTCTTGTTATGTGCAATATAATCGCAGGAGACTGAAAATAGCAATATATGTATTTCCATTTTGCCCTCATCAGATTTAGAGCGATAGCAAAGTTTTGCTTATGCTGGCCTTGTAAGAGGAAACTTTTAGTACGTGTTAATGCATTTACCCTTAGTGGCATAAAATCATAGCTAGATCAAGTACTCTTCGAGAAAGGAATATTGTACCAGTATGCTGTAAGGGTAGCATTGGAGCTCATTCAGTCAGAGCATGTGTCATGTAGACGTGTAATGTGCTTAAAAGCGTGGGGTTGAAAGTCATCAGGATTATATTTTTGCAAATGTTGCTTTATTGTCATAATTAAAGTGAAGAGTTCATTGTGAATATAGTGCTCTATCTAAGGTGTTCTGCAAGAACAAATGCATAGTACGTTGGTGATTATTAAAGATTAGTATCACAAGACCTTTCAGGGTCTGCAAATGAGATTCAGACTTCTTGTGTGAGTTTGTTTGTTTGTTTGTTTGTGTGTATGTGTTTGTGTGTGGGATAATACGTTTATTATCACATGAGAAAAAGATTACAACTCTTCCAGCTTCAGAACTGGGGAAATTTTACACCAATCACATTTTTAGAATTAATCCAGCAATGTAATGTCTTTGATGAAAGACTGATGTTTGCCCAGTTCTTCATCATTAAAACAGAAAAGGTATTCCAGTTTTGAGATGTTGGACACCAGACAGTTTCTTGGCAGTGGAAAGCTGTCACCAATGTGGAGTTCTATTATAAGTGAAAAGGAAGAGGTGCATTTACTCGGCATGCATAGTGAATGAGTGAATGAATGAATTGATAAATTAATTGGAATGTGACAGAACAACGAGGAGAAACTAACGGGCTAAGAATTATGATTTAAAAAACAGAAAAAAACGTCAGAATGCTTACGGAACATCGGGGAACTGGTGCATGAAAAAAAAAGGATGATGCAACTTCAAACTTCATACACAAGAAGACAAATAATGCCGCAGACTTTACTGTCTAATGACGTCATAGTGGTATACGCAAAGACGTCTTGCTGTCGAATAGTGCGCATACCACTATGACGTCATGAGACAAAAAGTGCAAAGCCCTTTATGTAAGGATACCAGTGCGCGGTTGGGTTGAAAAGTGCACATACCACTATGACGTCTGAATGAACGTGCGCCTACACAAACCCTACTCGCTGGTTGGTTACTGGGCACTGTCGCCCATTGCTACAATTTACAACTGCAGAAGGTGAGAAAATCACAGACTGACAAAGACATAATCAACAGATCATGGCTTAAACATATTAAGCCAATTCAACGCAATACTAAATTTCATTCAAATTGTGGTGAGCTTCGGAAAATGAATGCATTCAGAAAAAAACAAATGTATCTCCTGCTGATTCTTGCTGAGTCTAAACACGATCCTCCCAAACATTAATTTTACAATGGCTTCAAAGGACGGTGAACAAGTCCTTTACACGGACGAAAGCACCAAGTTAGTGCGGAAGGGGGACGTGTATCTGCCGGATAAACACACGTCGCCGCTCGACACACTGGGCCTTGATCTTGAGGAGGGAGAGGTTCTTGGAGCAGGTCATTTTTTCAAGGTAGGGTGGGATATAAACTGGCAATTAACATTTTATTTTCTGCGATGTTTTTCGATAACATCATTAATGTATAAAAAGGACTTCGATTGATCTTTCAATATTCAGCGGTACACATGCTAACTCATGCAAAGAAAATATCAAAGAAAGTTCTTCCCTTTTGTTACTGCTTTCGACTAAACATCCAACGTGTGATCATTTTTTGAAGGACTATAATATCTAAATCCCTAGTAGATTACAAAAAAAAAAACCAAAAAAAAAAAAAAAACAAGCAGCATTATGCAAATCTATCAATAGATATTATTGGATGGCATATTACACCACCTCAAGGAAGTAATCCTATGTATTTGATCGACTACAAAAACAACATACACGGACAAAAAAAAAAATACTGGACGCATGCTCAACACACACACGCATACACAAACCAACTCGCGAAAGAAAAGCTCCGTCGACTTTAATGTTGTACTTCACGACCGTCGCGACAACAAAACTGACTAAAAACAAAAGAGCAAAGCAAAATACACTGTAGTAATCGACAACATTCACAGAGACTGATTAAAGTGCTGGAAACGAGTCGGGCATTAGTGTCCGTCATCTTTCAATCGTAACTGTGTTGTCAATTAAATGGCATCTCAACAATCATCATCTAACTTCAGCAAGTCAGACACAAATTCTTTTTAGTCCTTTTCAAACAATCTCAGCCAAACTATTACATCGGGGAGAAAATTTGTGAACACGTGATTCTGGCTGTCATAAATTTCTGAAGAATCCAGTCTAATGTCTTTATTTCCATTCGCTTATGGATCTTTCCACCAGGTTAAGAAGGTGTTCAGTCGGAAGCGCAACCGCCACTACGCGCTGAAGATTTTCTGCAAGTTGGGGGCGCCAGACTTTGTCCGGAAAGTTTTCTTTCCGCGGGAAATCATAATCCTCAAGAAGCTCTGCCACGAACACGTCGTAAGTTCAAACTCCAACTCCCATCCACTCACCCAAATTGCAAGATCATCATGATGCGTCTCTCTGAAGCGTGAAATGCTTCTATTAAAGTTCACTTTTCAGGCGCCTTCTTCAGAACGAGAAAACGTGAAGACGACTTCTCAAAATCCACCTAGGAGCCTTTTTCAGAACGAGCAGGGAAGAAAGCGGCTTCTTAAATCTCGCCCAGATTCCAAGGAAATGTTCTTGTCACGCAATGCAGCTAAGCGAGTTTTGATAAAAAGATTAATGATTACTTCTCCTATAGTTCCTCGTCCGAAACGGCGAAGCACATTGTACCACGACTTACAGCTGCTGCTCAGTACGTAGTTCACTATTTCATATCGCATCGTGTCGTTTTTTACTCTGTAGCATTGACTGCATCGCAATACGCAGTATGTTGCATTATATTTGCTCGTTTTGCAGATTGCACTTTGAATCAACGCGAAAATCGTATCAATGTTATACATGAAGGAATTTTCTCCATATCTCACAGCTGGGAATTCACGAGGTACTGCTGACCAATCGCAAAGGCTATTTCCTAATGGACTTTATGCCGAACGGAGATCTACTCACATACATCAACAAGCAAGGTATACATGCCCTCGGTGTCTTATCCAGAACTCATTAAATGCTCACCTGTGGCATGCAGTACGCTAATATACAAACAAAAAACAACGAGAACAAAACCATGAAGCAATGACTCTGCCAACTTTCTGTGAAGGGAAGCTGTGGTGGTGCACATGGATGAAATGAGTAGGGTTAGGGTGTATAACAAAGCATATTGTTATTTGTCACAATGACGGAACTGTGATTTTTAAAAAAAAGGTGACGAAACAGTGAAATAAATATTACCTCATAATGACAATGTATCAATGGTATTGATGATTTGTAAACCTTGGAAAAGAAACTGATTCAAAATAAAAGAGAACAAATTGCACGAAGAATTTCTTATTGATTGAGCTATAAATGCAGAGAGGAATGGGGGGGGGGGGGGGGGGCGGTGGCAAGGAAGGGAATTGACCGAGAGAAAAATTTGGATACCAATGACGCCTCGTATATCCGTTACATAAACATAATTGCATTTTTTTTTTTGTTCTCTGTTTCTTTCGAAGAGCATGGTCATCTGTCGGAGCCCGAGGCTCGACATCTGTTCCATCAGTTGAAGTCAGCCGTCACCTACCTCCACGAACTCGACATCGTCCACCGTGACATAAAGTGCAGCAACCTTCTGCTCGACGCAGACTTCAGGCTCAAACTCTGCGGTGTGTACCAGCAGTTTTTCAACTATTACATTATAACATGCACATGTACTGTATAATCTTCTTGATTCAAATGTTACATCTTTCTCCAGCAACGCATTATTGTCTACCACGTCTACAATCACTGAATCACGTAGGCACATGAAAAAAGGCATACAGTTCTGACTGACAAATACACCCCAAAAATTGAAATACGTGGCGACCGAACGCTCAAGTATGAGAAACTTAATACACACTGATCATCAACACCAACATAATGAGACAGTCATTATTAGGTTTGACCTATGATTAAGAGCATATTGCTCAAAGCTGAATATAGTGACAAGAGACAGGCCAGTATACTATTATATGCATATTTGCGAACGTTTCCTCTCGATACTTTAACACCCTGTCATCAGATTTCGGCCTGGCCACTACGTGTTCACCTGGAAAGAAACTGACGGAAGCGTGTGGGTCGATGGGATATGTGGCGCCAGAGATCTTGGAAGGAGACCCCTACGACGGCAAACCGACCGACATTTGGAGTATGGGTAAGAACTAAAGTGTCTAAACTCAGTAAAAAACAAACAAACAAACAAACAAATAAACGAAAAAAAAAAAACAAACAAACAAGCAAACAAACATACAAGTATATGCGAAATATTCATGTATCAGTGTATGACATGATACATATACACGAGAAAATATGCTTCTACTGTGTAGAAGCACGAGCATGATGTGTTTACATCGTAAGAACCTAGGCCTGTACCATCTGTTTGTTCGTTTGCTTGTATATTTATTTGTAGGAAATGTTTTGGTATGTTCCCCCATTTCAATGTCCGCCATCGGGGGTAAACAGCAATGTAACTGACAATATACGGTGCAGTATATCAGTGAGTTTGAAAAGGAGGTAAACGAGTAAGACATCTTAGCGTCACCTTATGGATTATCCTCTAGTCCTAAATGGGGGCTTCCATACGACAAAATTACTGTATTTTCTGAAAGCTTAGGCAATAGCAACAATAAATCTTTTTGATGATCTATTCAGTCAATGATAAAGCTTACAAGGCCATTACGCAGCCCAGCTGAAGAAAATTGGTATTTTTACAAGTAATGCCCTTCTTATGAAGTATAGGTCATTGAGCGAAGTCTTGAAATTGTCGCGGACAAGATGTTTTCTTTTTCTTTTCAATACTTTGTCATGCGTCACATCTGTTTACTTGTCTCAGTCAATGTAAAATATGCTGTAAATCGCTAGATAAAACGATCAACATGCGTAATTACGAGCTAGTTGATTCTTCAAAATCATCGATAATTACATTACATTTTGCAGATTAGAAAAAAAAAACATGCATAAAAAAGTATTTTTGAACTGTGTCCAGGAGTGACGCTGTACGCCATGCTGAGTGGACGACTGCCGTACCACGAAGACAGTCTCGACATCATGCTCGACTCCATCTACAACCCCCAGGAGAAACTCTGCTTTCCAAAGACCGTCTCCCAAGGTCCGTGACATCACCCAAATTTCAACGAACGACCTGCAAGCGCGGAGTACAGTTTTGTTGTTGTTGTTGTTTTTTTTTAATGAAGCTTTACGCACGTTTCTTTGTTTGCTTTGTTACTTTGAAGTATCATTCACTACTTCACGTTTAAATCAACACTTCCAGAAACAATTCTGTTTACGCAGCCCTTCTGCGGTGTTGAAAAGACGTCAACAAAACATAGGCTACAAGCTGCCAATTTTAAATTGACAGCAAAAGTAATGACTCATCTTTGTATTATGTTTTTTCAAATCTCGCCTCCTCCAACTTTAAAATTCAACGTTGTTTAATCATGTAAAATGTTCTAATAAAATAATAAGTCAGCTGTTCATGTTGTACGGAACAGGAAAAGAAGAAGAAGAAGAGGTGGAGGAGGAGGAGGAAGAAGAAGAAGAAGAAGAAGGAGGAGGAGGAGGAGGAAAAAAAAAACCACCACTGACAAATCAAAATCGAAACCACCCTCTCTTTTCTTTCTCCCTCCCAGATGGGCGTGCCTTTGTCCATGCCTTGCTGACCCCTGACCCCGCAAAAAGGGTCACGCTGTGTGACCTCGCCAAACTGGACTGGCTTTCACGGCCGACCGTGACCCTGCACTCATTGACGACATCGGTTCCACCGACGATGTCGGGATCGACGAAGACAAAATGCGAGACGCGCTCTGCTCCACCATCCAATGCCTCCCTCGGTACGTTCACATCCACTCTGGATAATTGCATAGCCGACCAGACGCCGTGCGACGCTTGTGTACGGCAACAGGGCTCTGTATAATTAGATGTTGCCTACGTATTGCTACATGGCGTTTTAGTAGGCGGTATCATAGATATCTTCACAAATTAGGTAATCCACGACGCTTATTCTCTGAGATTTCTCCAGTCGTTTTTTAGGGAGGTAATTCAAATGAAATGAATACGTTCTTTAAAAAAGTCTCGTCTGCCATCGAATTTGTTTTCAGTAGCCAACGTTTTTAATCAACCACCCTTTCAGAAATTAACACTACACTCATTTCTTTCTGCGGAATTCCCATGAAAAGTATTTTAAAAAGAAACTGAAGAATCCGAATCTGCTTTAAGAACACATGAATTCGTGTATGAATTAATTAATGTAGAGATATATGAACGAATATAAACAAACATGCATTCGTTCCCAGGACTAGCGTGTTGCCGTTGGTCAGTCTATTCCTAGTCCCAAAAATATTTATCAATACTTCATCGAGTATAATAGCCGCTCGAACCCGAGACCCACTAGTTGAAAGCATAATATACATCCACCAGGCTATTAAACTTTGCTACGATCGACCTTTTTTTTTTTTAACGGTTGCTTAAACTGAGAGCAGCAAGGTTAAATATTGTTATTTGCGAATGCAGTGAGGACCCATTCTGCAAAACCGTGTCATACTATCCTTTCTGTGTCGGAGACTGGACAGTGTATACAGGAATGCTACAAGAGTTTTCTGTGTCAATCAACAGTCAAAGCACACATTAAAGCTAAAGGTTTAAAGGACAAGTCCACCTTCATATACATTAGGATTGAGAGAATGCAGCAGTATTAGCAGAACACATCAGTGAAAGTTTGAGGAAAATCGGACAATCCGTTCAAAAGTTATGAATATTTTAAGTACGTGTATGTGCGAAGTCACTGCTGGATGAGAAGACTACTACAGTGTATGATGTCACATGCGTACAACTATATAAGGAAAATAAAAAGAGAATTTCACAAAACTTTACTTTTTGAATAAAGTACACATTTCTTCGACTTGCTACTGACGTATGTTAAGGGTAATATTATTCCCCCTGCCTTCTGAAAGAGAGAAGTCGAGTGTTCTTTTGTTATGCGAGAAAAATGGAAATACGTTGAATTTTCTTTATTCTTTCTTTATAATCGTTGTACTAATGTGACATCACAAGCTTACTTAGTCTTTTCATCCAGCTGTGACTGAGCAGAAACTTCAAAAAGTCATAACTTTTGAACGGATTGTCTGATTTTCCTCAAACTCTCACTGATGTGTTCTACTAATATTGCTGCATTCACTCAACCCACTGTCTATGAAGGTGAACTTGTTCTTTAAGAATATTATCGATTCAGTTCGATCTTGATCATGTCCTTCTCCTAGACTCGGCCTTGCGGTCAAGCAGCGAGGGTCACAGACCATCGGTGGCCTTCGACACCGATGTCGAGCACGGGTTCTCAGAATCACAACGTACGGCGGGGAAGAAGGACAAAGACGACATGACCGTCGTGTCGGGTGTGCTGAAGGCTGTGGCTATTCGACATGCGTAAGGATGCATGGCTTTGTTCGATACACGTTGGAAAATGCATGATGGATATGCATGCGAATTTGATACAATAGACGGAGATAATGGACAAAAGCAGAAAAGATAAGAGTGACAGAAATAGATGAAGGAGCAGATGGTTGGATGTAATTTACGAGTCAAACTGGAAAGCCATAGTCATAGATTGAGAGACACAAAGGTAAAAAACAAACAAAACAAAGCGAAGTGAAACAAAACAAACAAAACAAACAAAAACCCATATATACTTTTAATGCTAGAAAGACAGATGGATATTGCTATGATACTCATGCATAAGACCATGGAAATATTGAGAGATGGACATTTAAATGAGTAGAGAGCTATAGATGTATTCAAAATATGAGGTGAAAAAGACTAAATATAAAGATAGATTTAAACTTAGAGCTCGAGTGGCAATAAGTAAGGTTTGATAATTATGATGGTGACATTATGTGACGTTTGCTGTTAGGATCAAAACCAGTCAAATAACTCGAATGGAATACGATTACGTGTGGTGAACAATCGATTTTCTTGTAACAAGGTCAGGACTTGATTTATTCATTCAAGAAAAGAAACTCACATGGCATATTGTTTACACTATAATCAATGATACCCAGAATCTTTACATGTGACTTAAATCAAGCATATTACTTGTCGTTTTATAAATATATGTTGGTTATCAACAATCATGCACATAAACACTCGTCTGTCACTCATACTGTCTCTTGGTTCTATCCCACTTTCTGCCATCACGTCAATTCTAAAACCAATAAACTGCGATCACGATCTTTAACAATTTTCGTTTTTCTTGCGATAATCAAAATATTCAACAATCTTCGTTCTACTTATACTCTGATCTCTACTCTATTCTCTTCGAGTCAAGAAGCTGACTAATCATCTTTCACTTTTTGTTTCTTTCGTGACGTCACAGGTTTGGCGAAAGTCCGATGAGCACACACAAGGGCCTGGACGCCACCATAGGCCACGGTCCGCACCATTTCGCACACGACACCATCGGACTAAAGGGCCCCGCCTCTCGGCGAATCAGTGTCCAGCTGAGTCGAGCAAATCGTGAGTGCATGATGATAGTGGTGAAAACCCGTTTCAGGTATCTACATTCAAGGGAATATTGACCGATTATAGAGGGTAACTCCTCCCATTACTCAGGAAAGCTGAGAAGGAAAATATTCGGTTGCTATGAATATATCTGTCTGCAAGAGATTCCAGTTTGCCTTATTATGTCGCAACTATCTTTCGCTTTTTTCTTTACTCAAAAACAATGAAATAGAAAGGAATGAAAGAGTAACGCATTTAAAGCTTGGTGAATATACGGAATGTGATAAAATTCAATGGTATACTATAGGCAATATGCATGTGACATGTGACACGTTTGGAAATCAATTGGAGAAATATAGCAGGTCCCTAAACAAAAATGGATAGACATAAACTGAGTAAACTGTAGCTAGGTTTATACTAACCTATCAACCATTTTATAGTTTCGCAATTACAAGAATTCTACCTTATGATTTTCTTTCGTTGTTTCTCTCCCCTTCCTTCTCTCTATCTCTCTCTATCTCTCTCTCCCGCTTTCTCTGGCGATATGACAGTCAATACACATCATAATCACTTGCAGTCACACCATCCCGCACCAACCGCCGTCGCAACGTCTCCAGCGAAGCCGGCTCAGCGGCGTGCAAGCGTCGCCGCTCCCCGCCGCGCCAGTCTCGCACCTCGCAAGCCGTGCTGGCAGCCACAGGCCACGGAGAGCCGCGCCGATTTCACGCCGTCACGCAAAGAAAGTCTGCTGAAGATGACAACGCAATCCGCGCTCGCGCCTTCTCTGCGACGCGGTTCGATTGCGCTCCATGGAGGCAAACTTCACTCAGGAGGATCGATGGTTAATCTTTCATCCGCTGATTTGACTTCCTTAACAAACCGACGTGAGGTACGGTTTCCGAATTATTTGAAGGCTCCTTTATAAAGAGGTTAAACACGGCAGAAATAATTCGGCTTTAGTGACGTTATTCGTGATTTAGATAAAATCTCACGTCATTGAACCACGCATCTTGAAACAAAAGTGTTTTTTCCCAGACGAGCAAATTTTAAGCTTGTCCGCTGATGCAAGGAAGAATATATTGTATACAGCATTTATTTTTTTATCAATTTCACAACAGCAGCCATTACCACATTGAACATTGCAACATACTTCTCCGGTGGTAACTAGACTTGAGTTAAACTACAGGTACGACGATCTTTCTGCGGCAAAACAGGACATTGTCCCGAAAATCCTTTGAAAACAACGATGGTTTCTATAAATTTGTCCCGCAAGCCTTCAAAACCACTATATGGTTTCAATAGATAAAAAAAAAAAAAAAAATGACTACTGTAAAACAGGCACTTTGTATAGAGAGGTAACTGTCTCATACGACGTAAGCTTTCCCCAGATTAATCCGGACGAAGAAGCTGTCTTTTTGTGAGTTATGTGACTATGTCGGCATTCTTGTAACATCATGTGAACTGTATACTTCCAGATCTGTCCTACATTCATGTGGTTTTTATATTATGTTTGTGTGTCTTCATCAAAGGAAAAGAAGCGGGAACACGAACTTCACGACTTGCACCACACCGTGGGCTCCAAGTTGGCCCACAAGGCCGGGGTGAGACGCCACAGCCGGGCGGAGACCGTCCGCAGGAACTCCGTCTTCACCGAAGACATGAAGATGCGTGGGCTTCCCAATGCCCTGGATCCCGCCGACCAAGAAATGGTCAATTCATTCCGGTCAAAGTGTGAACAAATGAAGCATCTTGTAGCATAAAGAGGAAGGCGTGACACCTTTTCTTTTCAATCCTGTACATAATAATTTCACATCTTCATGTGATTTCTAGCGTGGACATAAATGGCAAAACAAACAAAAAAGACGAAAAAAAGAAGAGTGTAAAGAACAAATGAAACTCTCGCATGATCAAAATCTCGAAGGTTTCTCGAATGACTCCTCCTGCTCATTTTTGACAATATAATAAATAACTAGTTATTAATCACGGAGGTGGGTAAAAATCAATAAACCATGTCAATCTTGAAAAACGAACCCTGTATTTGTCCATGGGCAATCGCTGCTTTTGTGACTTGTTTGATGATAATTATATTGATATTGTGCATGATGCTTAATACAGTGTATTTCCCCAAGTGTTCTTACGTATATGTGTGTATACTTTCAGTAAATAATCATACATACATCGCTTGTATTTGTCTTTTCTTAATCTTTGGAAGTTATCCAAAGCATCAAAAGTAGGCCTACGGCTCATATTCACCAGTACACAAGCAATATGTTCTCCACAAATGAAAATACATGTACTGGTTATATCTGGTACAAAATCAGACCTTTTACCATTAGATTTACAGGACTGATCCCCTCCCCACCCCCCCCCCCCCCCAAAAAAAAAAATGATATGAACTAATCGACTAATGACTGAAAGTTTCAAAAAAAGTTCTTTAAATATCCAGAAGGAATAAAAAGATTTTATCCAAGTAGTGATTAATACATGCAAGTAAAAAGCATGCTGAATTTTAGAATATAACATCCATTTCTTCTTTTGGATGTAGAAGAAACAAAGTACATGTACCTGGTATTGCAATAAAAGCATAATAGTTTGCTCCTCTTCGTTAAAAAGGAAATAATGTTTAAGCAGATAGCATAATTTCAATCACATAACATTACTTGGCCTTTAGTAGGAATCAGGGAAGACCAGCTACTATTACTATTGTTTTGATTAACACTATACCCGAGTAGTCAGTTTCATTTTTGAAGTTGTACAATACCCATGTGTACTCACTACTTTTATCTGTCTGTTTAAAATGTTACCATCTATATTCCCAATTTAGTATGACTAGTAGTCAATGAATAACCCTTTTTTTTCCCCTGATGACATCACTCATTGAATGAATAATACAAACTATTCAATAAATATTGTTGTTATTCATACTTTATTCCATCATATCGCCTCCAATGACCCAAAAGTACATTGGGCACCAAGGGTACTTTTCCTCCTTTATCACATCACTGTTCCGCGTAAGTCATTCATTGTTGGAGTCTCGCAAGAACAGCTCACAAACAATGTGGAGTTACATCCATCTAGTCCTAAACGGACACCGTCTGCACACCTGTATATAGTCAGTTACACAGTGGGCTGCAACGTCTCACAACAGTGACATTTTTAATGACACATTTCATGAATGTCGTCAAAGCAATACTGCATCATCCTTACCTTAAATAACATACCCAAAGTAATCCACTTCAGTTGCCACATCCCTTTTGAACAAACTCCTTTGGCAAAACACCATATTGACTAAGCCAAGCAATGGCATATACTCCTTCAAAACATATTTTTACAGGCAAAAAAAAAACCATGACTGCAAACAATAATGTTTGTAGAGAATGCTTTACAACATAATACCATACATTAGCTTTAGATATTTCAAACATGGAAATGAAAACAAAAATTATTCTTACTTGAAAGAAAGGTTGCAAAAGACTGGAGACATATAATACCACAAAGATATAGGTTTATGAAGCAGTATTTAAGATACGCGAGAATCGGAAAGTTCACTATTACAAAAGGATTGTCTTAAAAAAAAAAAAAAAAAACTGTTTTAATATACACTTTCTGATAGAAAATACAAAGGAGAGCACACATCAACTTCAATGTGATTGTACTGACGGACATCAAGCCAAGACATAAAATCATACCAGTTTTGTTTCCAAGGAGCAGTTTGCTGATAGACTCTGAGCTTCAGCATGACACAAGGAACAAAATCAAATCAAGATAATGAACAGGACAACTTTAACTAGCATGTTTGATTCATAGAGTGATGGGTTATCTTGCATTTGAGGATATGAAATGTTCAAATCTGATGAAAGAACTGGACAGATCAGAAAATCAAGCAAATAAAGGGAAAATGATTTCCACTGTGTAGTGTTTACACTAAGTTCATACATGGAAATCCAGACAAAACTGCTGAAAACAGTCTTATTGGATTTCAGTTAATATAAGTGCGGTGTGTATATGCAGTTTTCAAATACACTTATTTCTGCACAAGGACCCTTGCACTCATTATAAGGTATCATATTTCATCTTATCTAATCTTTATTTCAATCATTTTTTTTTTTTGGGGGGGGGGGGGGGGGGGGAGTGAGAAGCCTACACCCACACACAGAATGGTAATAATGCCCAGTACAAACAATTGGAGTAGAATCATGCTTTTTATGTTGTATCAAGAAAAAAAAAAGGACAATGCATATACAATTCACTGAATTACTAGTACAGTCAACCCTGCCCAAATTGAATCTACAGTATTTGGACTGAAGAAATAGCTTTGACTTGGTGACAATTCGACTTATGAGGGATTAAAATCAATAGAATATGAAGAGAAGAGGATTTGAAAAGACGTTCAACTTAGGTGATCATTCAACTTATGTGAGGACGACTTAAGCAAGGTTGACTGTATTATTTCAAAACAATTTATTGAGTGATGTAAAGAAATCATACTTGGTTACAACATGGTAAAAATCATTTGTAAAAAGAATATCCTTGCCATGAGACGAAAACTCAAGTTTAATACAAAGTGGCAATACACAGCTGAATGCCTGCCTACCAAATGCCATATACTGTATGTGCACAACTCTCTAGAGACGTGGTCAAATGAAGAATTTTGCAAAAACATTCAAGTACAAAATTGGCATTACGTCAGTAATTGCTTGAAATGGATGAGTATATACATGAGTCATATAATCCATAAAGGTGTGTTTACTCACCAAAGTTACATATATACATTTGTACAAAAGTGTAGAAATTTATAGCAAACTTTGTTCGTCAAGATTATCAAGAGATCAGAAAGGTTAAGTATGTGCTTCCTTGTGACATCAACACTTCTAATCCGTGTACGATTTGTGGCTAAGTGATCATCATTAGGTATGATGTCATCATAAAACAGCATATCATGTCTGAATTCGCTTTGGTTGCAGCTCTAAAGTATCCAAAATACTGCTGTGAGTGTGGGACTAATGCAAGACTAACTTTGGTAAGAGCAAACTTGGAGACCTAGAAATGTGGGTAAATATTCTGTCCAATGATTTTTTAATATATATATAAATATATATATTTTTTTTTTACTGCACATTTACATTTCCTTAAAAAGATCAGATTTAAGTGTTTGTCCAGATAAAAGAACGTATGCATCATTAGACAGGGCAGGTACAAAATGACAGATGCAATATTTAGTTAAATTTCACCTCCTTCCCTCTTAATATCTTTTAAGTGTTTCTTATCTTCCATGTTTAGATATGTTTTTCCATGGGCCACAACTGTCCTACCTGTAATTATTGCAGCCAAGCACAATCACTGAAAACATTTCTTATTAAAGGTCCTGTTGACCTTTGGGAGCAGTGATTTAAAACATGTTTAAGATATCACATTTGATGCATATGTGTAGGTCAGTTGTATCACAAAACATCCTACCATATAAAAATTTAGCAATAAATCCTCCCATATCACTGTTTTTCTGTAGACGGTTTAGTCTGGAAACATTTTCATTATAACTATTGTTCACATTTTGCATATTTAACAATACTTAACATTGATTATACTGATTCAAATTTTTACATTGGTTGTTTCTATCCTTAACTCACATATTAGAAGTACAATGTATTTTAAAGCACTGATACTGGGTTTTTGTTTCGTCTGCAAACGGTAAATTATGTCTTTAATATATATCAATTTCTAGTTGTCTACTCAGAAACAAAAGTTTCTTTACAGCACACATGGAGTGACATGTTTGGAGACATCAGTGAGAACCCCCTGACATGGTAGCTGGTATTAAATAGAAAACCAGTGACTCAGACTGTAATCATTCAGGCAGACCTTAGGTACAGTTGCCAGCTATTGATACTGCAGGATGATGGGTGTGTAAAGACTTATCAGTTCACAGTTTTCCTTGGCAAAATTCAAACAACATTCAGTTGACAAAGATATAAAAATTGGAAATTGACTTAAAACTGGCAGTGTGTGTCTCTAACATATCATAGGAAGCACTTATCTGAAAAAAGAAAATTGAAAGAAAGTGGATGGAAAAAATAAGAATGGAATTTTTTCATATATATATACACAAGTGTTGCCTAAAACTTGACTTACTGTCAATATGAAGGATGTGTTTGAAGGCAACAATAAAGAGCAGACAACGTACAATGTACTGGTGAGTTCCTCTGTCTAACAATTTTCACATTTGCAAGTTTTTGTTTTGTTTTGTTTATATATATATATATATATATATATATATATATATATATATATTTTTTTTTAGTGACCAGTCACTCTTGCATTGACAATGTACAACTTCCCTCAATGGCATGTCGCTAAATGTCACTTCGTATTTTGTGTTTTCTCACAGAACAGATAGTGTTCTCTGGAGGATAACTTGCCAACTACAGAAATGCTTTAGCATTTGACATTGATACATGGTGCATTCTGTACATCACAAACAATACAACTTATCATGCCTTATCCCATTCTGTGAATCCATGGAAAGGAAATGATTACCTATGTATGAACTCATGATTACGATACAGTACCTCTTGTCAAATGTGTAGGAAAACATAAATTATTGTACAATGTACGATGCAATCCTTCGTATGAAATTTGTTGGAAAACATTAATTACTTGTATAATGTACAATGCAATCTTTCCTATCAAACGTGTTGGAAAACATTAATCATTGTACAATGTACCCTGCATTATGTCAAGTTGACATGCCTAGTGACATCCTGGGTGTTTCTCATAATCGTTGGAATCTTTAAAAAAATGAAATATAAATTTGCATGTGAAATCATGGGAAGTTACATAGGAAAGTTCATATTTGGAATTGATCATTCTACATTTTACCAATGAATCAATTTAACAAATCAGAGTTGTCTCCTATAAAATATGTCCCTGAGGTAGACAAAAAGTAGATGAGATGATACAGTATAGTGCTATGATGTGTTTGTGCAACAGTTATGAGTCCTGTGAATCGTTCCTGAACAAATAATTAGTTTGCTATTGAGTACCTCCTTACTTCTGAATCATTGATGGGTGTTAAAATGGCAAGCTATATGAAGCCGTGTCAAAACCAATGTGTTGTTTATCTGCCATTACTTACTGAAGAATAGTCACAATAGACAACAAACACCAACATTCAAACCTGCTAGCTATTTGGAATTGAGTAGAAATAACAATAAAGAAAAGTCACTATAGAGTAGAATGACGGTATAGATTATAAACCTAACCATAATGAATATGAAATGAGCACATGCATGCACACTGGTTGATAATATTGACTGTGATAAACATACAAGTTTATGCTGGTGGCATGCTCCTTTGATTTGAACTTGCCATCATCTGAGCTTGAAAGTGAATCAAAGTGCCCCTTCTATTCCTATTTGGAGTCTATTGTTAGCATAATGCATTCATTTAGGCCTACATCTGCATGCATGTCCCTCTTTATCTCTCTCAACACACACCTACACCTACACACACACACACACTCTCCCTCTGTGTGTGTGTGTGTCTGTCTGTCTGTCTCTTTTCCTCTACTTCTTTGACAGATTGATTACCAGTGGGAGAAAGTGCACATGCTTCACCATTTGTGTGCTTTGAGTATTGATTGATACAGAAAACCCAAATAGCATTGTACACACTGTACAAAGTCCCTGGTACAGAGAGGGTTAACATTTAAGTCTGCCATTACCCACTGGCAACTATACTCTGGTCACTTTCTACCATCTGTACAGTGCACTCCCGTCACAACAAAGTCCCTGGTACTGGTGGTTTTCTTTCATTATAAGGAAACTTTGTTATAGCTGAAAAGTAAAGCACATAAATGTATATAGATGATAATCTTTGACCTGAATTGGTATATTCTATGTTGGTAGACCATCGAGTCGATGATGTCATTCTTGGTTGTGCTACCGTCTCTCATTAGCAATTTTTCTAAAGGACATTAGTACAAAATGGGAGCTATCCTCATAGTAAGCCTAGTGTTGAGAAGGTTCTAGCTACTGACAAGTTGCTATCATAAAAATATGTACAAGGATACGAAAATATAAATGAGATTTATAGATAATTACAGCATACATCTGTATTATCATAGAAAATGTCCTTCTATTGCACATAAAACCAAGATAATGATACAGCAGGCTTGAATATTACTGGCTGCTTACTGAAATATTGACCAAAATCTATCATTTGGGGATATGATCTGTCTACAGGCATCACAGCGCTCTAAAAAATTAAAATCTGTCCTACAGGATAAGCATTCACTCATTCATTCTCTGTGTAGCTACAGTTGTATGTGTACTGCTGATTGCTGATATTTATCCTAGCTCTACGACTTTCCGTGCCATAGAAAACACACAACTTTACACGCCATAAACAGACAAGGAAAGCTTATCAACAACAACTTTACCTAGATGTTACCTTCACCTACAATGATGTTTAATTCTAACCAGAAGTAAAGAACATAAGCAACAGCCTACTTATGGTTTAAAAGCAAAACTGGACAAATATCACAAGGGTTATTATAATTCTAATATCACAGTGATATCTGACATGCCATTCTCAGGGGACCCAATAGGATAGCAATCTTATTCAGATGCCTGTCACTTTACTCAAAACGTGCTTTGTAAATGCAATGTCACAAATTATCACATAGCCACAAGAGGAACTTCACAAGCAACTCTGCAGTATCACTAACATTATTTTCTTACATATCATCTCAGCATTAGACAATGTAAGCCTTCACAAAAATGAGAGAAAATGTAATTAAATTGTTTTGAGATATATATTTATGTCACTGATACATAGTAAAGACGTCCATTTGAAAAGTGGGTCTACATATTTTTACTGTTCAGCCGTAACCTACACACATGCAATACATCACTTGTTTCCCCTCCATAGAGTAAGTGTTGATAATCAAAACTACCAATCCCGTTGTCAACAGGAAAGTTATGCAACTTATATACACACAAACACAAACAAAATTACACCATATTTGCTGACAGATCCTTCGGCTTGGCCTTAAATGTCATAATCATGAATTTCATATTTTTTTTCTCCATCTCTCTTGGAGTATTCCTAGATCACCCTCACAAAAAAAAAAAAAAAAAGGCTTGTCAGCTTATTTACAATGCAAACTCCCATTCCTCCTCTTATTTCCTCCATGCAATTTACAGTGACGATCAATAAGAGCAGCTTCAACGCAAGCAAAGCAATGAATTCTTACATTATGTACACTACAAAAGTACGACGCTTTAGGGATGGGGGAGACATAGGAAGAGGTAAATTCAACTTTGGTTACCTTTTGGCACAAATCTAGTAAAAAGTAACTTACCTTCTACTAACTTATCTTCTACTTGAGCTGCATCAAAAATTATTTCAATCATTTGATTCACTACTTTGGCAAATTTTCTAGTGAGTTATACTAGCGAGATTTCTCCACACGAGAACATTTACTAGGCGCTGCTGTACATCTGTACTACATAAACTCCTTGAGCCTGGCTAATCTTGAACTAGAATTCAATCTTCATTCATTTTCTCGTCTGCCTATCCTAGCAGATATCTTAATCTAACAAATGCACAAATGAGGAATGTTTTGTATATCATGAAGTAGGCGACTATGTTGCACTTGGCTTTTCCATACTCAGTAGCTACTAAAGAAAGGAAAATATCTATAAAAGATGAAAAAAATCCTCATAATCTAGCTTATCCCAACAAATTCTTACTATACGCTCATTATCAAAAGGATGTTATCAACTGTGAGCGTTATGATAAATAAATTAAGGTTCAGTCTTCTTGGAGTGTGGTATTTCAGTTTGCCTACCAGCCAAAGTACAAGTTTACAGACTTGTGATAGACAAGTTCATCTATGGAAGGCTCTGCAGCACAGCATTTTAGTCTTAGAATCTGCAAGGGAGGAATCTCCTAAATTCTTGCAACCCCAGCCATAGCAAATCTATAACAACATATCTTCTTCTTTTTTCCAGTGCCTTGTAAATGAATGTGAAGTTGTTAAACCATCCAGACGTCATTTCCAAACATCCCTCATCCGTTGACATGAAAGAATAACATGTTTGTACACTTCAGGAAATTACACAGACAAAATATTTTGACATTCCTTAAGACTGCATCACATCCTTGACGTACAGCAATCTTTAGTCCAATGGCACTCACACTTGAAACCTTCCAACCCCACACTACAAGGATGTTCGAACAAGATTAATGTTCTAAATTCCTCGAAGTAAGAACAATAATCTCAACATTTTTCAGTGTTTTAACACTACAAGAATTGCAAAACAGTGAAAATTAAAGGGAAAAGAATAAAAGAAGCCTACAAATAACATACTTTTGATTATATCTTATCACACTGGTGGGATGATCCATTTGACCCTACGATGGCTGAATACATATCTGGCTTGAGAGTTGAGGCCTGCTGGATGAGAACCTGTCCCCCCGTTCCTCTTCCTCTCCTTTATCCTTAAGCCATCTCACTCTTCCACCTCCCCATAGCACTCCTCGGCCAGCATGAAGTACTTGTTGGAGAGACGACCCTTCATCGCTGCAACAGCGCCCTCCGCGGCTTCGTTATACAGCTCGGCTTTGTGAGGGAAGAAGGGGAGGGGAGGAGGAGTAGGACAAAAACGGTGCACACAGTAACTTTCAAGGTTCATGTACAGCTTTGGATGGCACAATCGCAATACAAACGCACAATATCAATTTTACTTTAGACTCGTCTATAGCAGGAGTACTGAAATGGCATTTATCATCCACAACGAACAAAGACAAGAGTCTTGCAACTTGCATGTAGATTTTACTAAAAATACACAGGGGCTTCAGCTTGAAAAGCCCAAGCCAAAATATGTCACAGCGGCCATGTTCTGAAAATTATGAGGAACATACATACAAAATATTAAACTCATTCAGCAACACACATCCTTATGCTACGGAATTGCAAATTAATAATAGGTGGTATGATTTGATGTGATAGCAACCAATCTCATGTATCACATCAACCACAGGATGACAACCTTGTTAATAGCACTGCAGTATTCTTGGGACTGAAAAGGCATACTTCTGGTCAAAAGCTTTATTTTAATCTTCCCTCTACTAGACATGTGTTGCTATATCATTACAGAAAAAAAACTGTATTTTCCATGAAATCTGCAGTAATTTTGGCTCTACCCCTGAAAAAGTACAAAATACTGCAAAAAAGAAATAGTTGGCATCTCTGTTAATCCCATAATAAGAGTAGCTACATGGAACTGATGAAAAGAGGACAGGTGTTTGTGGTAGTGATGAATGGAAGCTACAAGAAGCTATCTTTTATGACTGGAATATTTGGCTTTCACTGACTCCCAGACAAAGACTCTCACCTGCTCTCTCCGGGTTCTTGTCGAGATCGGGTCCCCCGCTGCGGTACATCTCAGCCATGCGGGCGCTGATCTGGTAGTTGGGGTCCTCCATAGTGGCGTCAAAGTGGCCATCCTCGTCGTCGCTGGTGCAGTTGACGGCCTCTTCGTACCAGTGCATGGCTTCCAGCCAGGAGCGCTCCCTGGTCGGAGAGAAATCAGAGAATAAAGGGCATTCAAATCATTGTTTGTTTCAGTTCCCATCTGAGAAGATGGGTGGATAGGCCATATTCAGCTGCAATAGTTGGTCTTCCATGGGGTCCAGTTGGATGTTGGGATGTATCCAGTTGTTTTTCTATCAAGTTGTTGTTTTTTTTTTTAATGTATGCCCATACTTTTGACCAAGGACTACTACTAAACCACTGAATGGTTGGTGTTTACATATGTCTATTGTGGGCAATTTGTCAATCAGTTACCATTTTAGAAAAGAAGATGGAACTTGCCAGTGTGGCTGACTAGGTCCCAACAAAAGTAATGCTGCACACATGGACTGAAACACTATATCAACTCCTGCAAGGCCTATTTAGATTTGACATCTCCCATAATAAATGGCAAATGAGGATGATGATATAATAGAGTGGTAGCTCGTGTTTCCCAGCCCTCCAATACTGAATCAGACGTGGAATGACATCCACATGAAGCATGCAGGTGTGGATTACTCACAGGAACTGTATAGTAAGCACAAGTGCCGTATACGCCATATATTTCACAGAGTTTTTTTATTTTCACAAATTACACAAGTTGGGTGCCACATATGATTTCTGAATACATCTCCATTTACAACTCTCCACTGCAGAAAGAACTATTTCAAATATCAACCAATCAGAAACCATAAATTCTTGAGATATACATGTACTGTATAGTATGAAAACTGTGAACCAAATGCTCATTGCTATCAGTGCAGGATCAACTGTCAGGGACTCAAGGGAACAGCATTCAAATGGGGGGGGGGGGGGGGGGGTGAATATGAAAAGAAACAAGAGACCCGCAGGTCTAGCGCTCACCTGAGTATCGCAAGTTCACCTTTCACACAGTCACTAATCTAAATTATTCACAGCTCTACTAAAATTTGACCAGGCATTCTCAAGTAGAAGATGAAAATGTACAATAAGGGCCCAAATTTTTTAAGATTCCTTAATTTGGGGGGATTGGGGCCCCCTGGGCCACTCTGGGTGGGGCATGGTGCCCATTTGATAAATTGAGATCCTGACCCCCTAGGGATGCTACCTGCCAAGTTTGACGAAAATCCATCATGAGGTTTTCAGGAAGAAGATGAAAATGTACAGGCCCCCATTTGGCATTTGGACCTTCCCAACAACCCCCCCCCCCCTGCCCCCAAGAGGGGCACCCCTGGATCTGCTATGAATAAACTTGAAACTACAGTCATTAATGTACTCACTCATAGTATTATCTTAGCTCTATAACTTCTGATTCTAGAGAAGATTTTTAAAGATTCCTTCATTTGGGGGGTTTGGACCCCCCTGGGGGCCCCCTGGGTGGGGCATGGTGCCCATTTTAACAAATTGAGATCCTAACCCCCTAGGGATGCTACCTGCCAAGTTTGGTGAAAATGGGTCATGGGGTTCTCAAGAAGAAGATGAAAATGTACAATTTAGGCCCCATTACGACCCCTCCCCACCCCCTGCCCTGGGTCCCAAGGGGGGCACCCCTGATTCTGCCGTGAACAAACTTGAAACTACAGTCATCAATGCGCTAACTCATAGTATTAACTTAGCTCTATCACTTCTGGTTCTAGAGAAGAAGATCTTATACAGATTCCTTAATTTTGGGGGGTTTGGGCCCCCCTGGGGGCCCCCTGGGTGGGGCATGGTGCCCATTTTTAAATCGAGTTCCTAACCCCCTAGGGATGCTACCTGCCAAGTTTGATGAAAATCGGTCTTGGGGTTTTCAAGAAGAAGATGAAAATGTAACTAGAAATGTCGCTATGGCGACTGATGCCTCCGCCATAATGCATTATTCTCCCAATAGGTGTATAGTACAATGTCTTCACAATGTGTAATGACAGTTTCACATAACTGGCAGAAATATCTGGAATGTTCACTTTCCACGAACTGGGTTTGCTATAATTGTCTATTAAAGAGTGCAGGTACGCATATTTGGGGAATTGAAAATTTTTACCTGACTTCTGACCGATCTTATTATAAGTTTATGCATTGAGTATAATTTTCAAGGTATGAAGAAAGAGTGTAATTACAGTACAAAATATATCTTCTTCTTTTTTGCATTTAAACCTGACCTTTGACCCTTAACATTTTACCTTTGACCTTCTGGCTAGAAATTTCCAAGAGAATCTCCATTAAGTAATACATGTACATTTATATTAAATTTTAAAACTAATAATGCAATCATTGCATATACTAGTATATGAGGAAAATAGTAACATTTTGAGGAGTTGAACTTGACCTTTGACCCCTGACTATTGACCCATGACCCCTAAATTCCCTAGATAATCCCTGCCAGTCAGTACATGCATATCATGTACCAAGTTCCATGAATATACATTGAACTATTTGCGAGAAAAGTGATATTGCAACATTTTCACCTAACCTTTGACCTTTTGACCTTTGACGTTATGACATGAAACTCTCTCTGGATAATCTTTACGCAGTAGTACATGTCTACACAAAGTTTCAAGAAAATAACTGCGGGCATTGCACAGATATGGGGGAAATAGCAACATTTTTAGCATTTGACCTTGACCTTTTGACCTTTGACCTCTTGCCAATGTCACTAAAATCTACTCAACTAATTGTCCCATCATACATCATCCTTGGACCAAGTTTGGTGAAAGCTGCTTCATCCAGTTTTGAGTTATCACGTAAACAGATAAATTTTAGGATTTGACCTTGATCTTTGACCTTTGACCTCTGTCCGATTTCACTGAAAAACTAATCAAGTAATTGTCCCATCATACATCATCCTCCAAGAAAGTTTGGGGAAATTTGCTCCATCAAGTCTTGAGTTATCGCGTAAACAGATACAATTTCATGATTTGACCTTGACCTTTGACCTTTGACCTTTAGCCGATTTCACCCAAAATCTAATCAAATCATTGCCCCATCATACTTCATACTTGGACCAAGTTTGGTAAAATTCCATTAAATATTATTCAAGTTATCGCGTAAACGAAAGCGGACGGACGTACGTACGGACGTACGTACGGACGTACGGACGTACGGACGGACGGACGGACAACCCGAAAACATAATGCCTCCGGCACCACTTCGTGGCGGAGGCATAAAAAGTTTACGCACGATGCACGACGCACGACGGACGACGCACGCCGGACGCCGGACGAAGGGCGATCGCAATAGCTCACTTGAGCCTTTGGCTCAGGTGAGCAAAAAAACTATTCCAAAGTCACTTTAAAAATCGACATACAGACTGACACTTTCAAATGTATAGAAAAATCCAGGTCAGTAAATGTATTGGTGTAAGATACAAGAGACGAAGCACATAGAGATTATATGTGTAGAGATGGATCTTGTTACCTGGCACTGCCAAGATTGAACCCAGTGTCGTAGGCTCTAGCCACAATCAACATGGCTGCCCTATCCCCTGCATCGCACGCCATCTCCATGTAGTCTATCCCCTCAGTGATGTAATCATCAGTCTCCTGTAGATGGAACACCGAGAGAGAAACATGGAGTGATTTCAGGAGCAGTGGAGTTTTCATCATGGGTCCCATTCACTCTTGTGGAACCCCCGTGTGAAGATTTTCATACATATATTGAAGATCAACCAATCAAAATCATAACCACTACTTGATCAACCTCCTCCTCCTCTTTAAATTCTTCTTCTTATTACTGTTAACCATTCTTGCTATAATCATCATTGTCAACATTAATCTTTCTCTTATTCTTACTACTAAACATCTGGTCAATTTTCTTCTGCTTCACTGAGATATTGTCTGCTTGTTGCTAACACAACCCTTACTTTGCTACTTGCCACATATGTCTGAAAGCTAATTGTCAATGAATACAGATTACCTAATCCCTATCGTGTCACCATGGCCTATCCTCCTGGCACCCTTTCAGGGCAGATATATAATATCCTACTGATGCACAGCAAAAACATATCGTAAAGCAAGAAATATTCGCGACATGAAATTTGGCAAACTGGAGCCGACGACCTTTCTTGCGGCATGGAATTTTCGTTTTCTGCCACTGGTATCCAATGCATTGTAGCGAGAGACAGACGCTTTTGCGTGCATTTCTAATCTTGGCTTTTGCTAAATTTGTGAAATTAAGATGCATGCAAAAATTTTTGGTCTTAGAGTATTTTGAAAGCAAAACTCATATTTTGATTGAAATATCAGAAAATATTCCCCATATCATGCAAGCTGAATAAAATTCTGAAAGAAAAATATATTTTATATCACACACACACACACACACATTAGAAAAAAAGAATTGATGAATAAAAAGAAGTTAAATAGCAAAAGGGCAAACTACACTACAGTTCTGTTGAAATGCTTACCGGAACCACGACTTCCGTGAGGACATCATGGGTGAGCTGCAGACAGATCCTCCCCATGGCTATGATGGCTTCTAGCACCCCACAGTCTGCGGCATGGCGCAGGTGGTAGATGGCGGCCTCCATGTTGCGGCTGTTGTCGTCAGGCGCCAGGCGACCCATCTCGTGGTACTTGGCCAAGTCCAGGTGGATCTGTTTGATGAAAACAGAGAGGCACCGACCACGGATGGTCATGTATGGAGGACATTAGCATACTATTGAGTAAAATCAATAAGAGTGGGAAGGACTTGTCACAATAATTGCTCAGAAGGCAGGTTGCTTCCAACTCACTGGCCCAATTGCCTGGGGCAACTTACACTAATATTAGGGCAAGTAATGCAAATGGACACTTGCTTGCTTACAGCATGGGGCAGTTGCCCAAATGTCTATCAGGTCAAGCAAGAGAAACATAAATGTAAATGCAAATGAAAAAGGAGTTCATTTCTTTTGCTAGGCACCTGCCCACCTTATGCTTACGCAATGTCTTCTTCTGACGTATCTAACCCTTCATCACATATCCCACGGGCATGTACAGAAAAAGTGTGGAGTAATGTCCTTCTGCTTCTGAAGTGATTATGTGATTATGTGATCATAATATAATAATATATCAACTTATAAAGCGCAAAAACTACAGACATATATTCTTCTGCGCTGCAAAAGCTTCTGATGTGCTTGATAATAACGAACAGTTAAATGAAAAGATGTGTTTTGAGTCATGATTTAAAGACTGCTACTGTTGGTTTCACATCATATGCATCAAGGATTGTAGGAGAAAATCCTCTCTTGATACTAACAAAATATTGAGTTAATAATGTTTATATTAGCACATTTTGGCTGAGAAAGGACAAAGCGAGAGAGGCAGATACAAAGCAACCCCCCCCCCCAAAAAAAAAAAAAAAAAACAAACACCAACAACAATACATTCCAATTTCTTCATAAATTACTGGCATTACTAAAATATGAAAAAGTCACTTCACAAAAACTTTACGTTTGACCCACCTGTCCCAGAATGGATCCTCCCGTGTTCTTAATGAGGAGAGATTTCCTCAGCTGGACCTCCAGGTTAACACATGAGGGTCGGTGGTTCACGTTTCTCTCCAGAAACCGAGCCCGCTTCTCTTCATCCTGGCCAGGACAAAAGTGAGACCTCAATGAGTTATATCAGTTTATTTTCCTGTATAGTCTCATCTCATAACCATGAACTGAACAAAAAAGGCTTTATAAACACACTCAAAATACTGCTTTTACATAAATTGTATCACAAAGATCGGTAGTATACACCTCCAAGATCTCCCAATATCATAACCCATTTAAGTTGTAGCCAAAATCACAAAAACCCTTTCAAAAACAAATCGCTTATTTGCTTATATTGCTCGGGCCGCCCACTCAGATTTCACCCAAACAGGCTGTGACTGGCTTCATTTTCATGGCCACTGAGTTCCCCTTCAATGAATGGCACATGCTTTTGAATACAATGTGTTATTTTACTGCAAATGTGATGAGTGAAGTGTGGAAGTTGTGCAATGTTTATTGGCATTCAGTCACATTGGGCAATGACTTTCAGTAATTAACTTCCTGTGTATTTCTTGACACTTGTAGTCTCTATACTGGAGCTGAGCATCTCTGAGGCTACTATAGGAAGTGCTAAGCCACCCTCTGTAGGTGGTTTCAGAACCTGATCATATTTGATTGCCTTTGACACATTCTGGCTGTTTACACTCAGCTCAAAGGCTGCATGAGGCTGCTAGAGGCAGGGATGCTTCAGAACTTGACTTTTGCTTTGCATAAAGTGAGGTTTCAGAAAGATTAGACATCCCATTTTCTAATATATTTACTTCATGCTTTGTCATTTTGAGCTGCACTTTACCTACTTTCAATCAAGAGTTTATAGCAATATATTGCCAAAGAAGAAAACCTGAATAATATGAAGTTCTTCTTTAAATAAACATACTTTTTCTATAGAAATCATATCTTTCAAGAGCAAGCAAACTTTCAAAATGTTTTCTGGCATCTTGCCATGCTGATGGCTACCACATCAAATCATCAATTTTATGTGTCTACCACTTTGATCAATGGACATATTCAGCATGCACGAAAAGTAAGGTATATCTCACATACACAAGTCAAACAAACTATAACTTTCTAAAAGTTTGAACTCACTCTGATAACGATTTGATCTAAGGGTAAAAATTCATAGGAATGACAGGCACTTTCACAAAAAGGGTTGTTGTTTTCAAGGAGACGGAGACACAGTTAAATGATGAATCAAAACTGGGTGGGCTAAAAAAAAAGATGACTTACTTCTGCCAGGGTCTCGCTTTCCGAGTCTGTCCTGAAGCGCGTCTGCCGGCGGAAGTTTTCCAGATAGCTGGGCTGCGGCGACATGGACATGGCGACGTCGTCTGGCGAGGAGGGGGGCTCCTGGAAGGAAACCCGACGGGGCGGAGAGTCACTAATTGGCGAGAGCATCACACTGGAGTCAGCAGAGTCTGTTGACATCTGTGAGTTGGAGCGCTCGAAGACGACAAACTGCGTCATGTCAAGAGGCGAGATGGAGGGGCGGGCCCGGGGCTTGTACACCCTGTTCTCCGTGCCCCGGCAGATGGTGTTGGACTCTTTCTGCAGGCAGATGATTTAACAGACAAGTCAGGCATTTAGGTTGCATTTATCCTCTCACTTCAGGCATAGAATTAAGGTTTCCAAAAGACTCTCAGAGAGATTTTTACAGAAAATAAAATTCAAAGCTGTTATCATTATGAGATTAGAAACTTCTTCTGGAAATGCCGAAAAAAGTGCTATCTGAAACATGTTTGAGCAAGAAATGCGTTTCTTCAGAGATTACAAACACAGTAATTTTAAAATGTGTTCATAGCTCAAACCTATACCAGAACCAAATAAATGACCTGTCTTCCTTTGGTCCATAAGTGCAGTGGAATTGCCTTCCTTTAGACTCAAGATAGAGATGATAAATGCAACAACTCAAGAAGTGCAAACTGAAATGCCTTTGCAAACATGATTTGATAGTGGGTATTGACAATTCAAACATGGGAGAGATGATGAACACAGCCTCAGTTTGATCAGATCACACACAGACTTTGTCCACACATAAAACCCACACACATAAAAACATTTAACAGACACACATAGCGCAGATGCCAAAATCTCACCTGTAGCTTGACGTATTTCTCATGATCGGTGATTTCCGAGCTGTGGAGGTCAAATGGGGTCAACTCCAGGTGCTCACAGATCTGGTTGCAGGCGTGGGTAGCGAAGAAGAGCGCCATCCCACGGCATCCCAGGTTACCCTCGTTGTATTCCTTCCCAGTGGAGGTATGAATCTGAGGGTCGGTGTAGAGATCTCCCACACCTACAAACACAAAGTGGGTCGCCACAGGATAAATTCAATTTCTTTTTCGTGACATTCTATTTTCTTAATCAATAAACCAAATCAAAGACTAATGTAAATTCTTCTCATTCATCTAGTTGATGTACAAGATCGATAATTAGGTGACTCAAAAAACTGGAATTGAAGAGTGGACAGACAAGCACTCAACAAGAAAGGAGGCCTCAGCTTCAATTTGTCACACATGTGGGACTGGGCCATTCACAGGATTCAAAGCCATCTTCCATGCGGTGGACAAGGTCCAGTGCACTCTATGCTAGCTCTGCACAATCTTGCACTATACTAGTATACGGGTCGTTCCATTCACCCTATTCTACCTGGGCTATTTGAGACCAAGTTTTTAATGGGGGGGGGGGGGATCAATTTGACCCCCCCTTCAGATCTCGGCCGCCGATCGCGCGATCGCCGCAAAATTTTGCCTGAACATAGAGCTGGATGTCAACCACAAGATTACATGGTCATACAATAGAAAAATGTTGATTTCATATTTTTTAATAAATTAATTATGCAAATTAATGCATGAAATCATATTTTCACCTATAACTCCATCAAAAAGACTGAAGGATTATTAAATTTTTGTGTCAGAGTTCCTCAAGACACATCAAACAATTTTCTTGTAAAAAAATAGTGCAATCAAAATTTTCTTTTGTTTTTTATTGTTTTGTTAATTTCTTATGTATCTTATTGTTTTTTCGATCTTTTGTTTTCTATTGTTTTTTTGCCAAAATTTGTTGGAGGCACTTTTTCAAGCTTATCTACATTAGAATTGATTTATTTCAATGGTTAAAAGTTGAAATAATCTAATTTATATCAATTAAACAAAAAAACACAGTTTGCATTGGATTTGCACACGAAATCATGAATTTGAGCGGTTTTCGGGTTGACATGCATATGCAAAACATTGCATAACTTCAGAATGGTGTACCCGGACGTCGCATATTTGGTCTCAAAATATGCGGGAGACTTCAATGAAAAAAGTCATGAAACGACGCGGCAAAATCTTTGCGCGTTGCGGAATCGTGGCGCGAAACGTCGAGGGGGGGGGTCAATTTGACCCCCCCCCCCAGTTAGAATAGGGTTAATGGGAGCATCATTTGCCTGAAGAAGCCAATTGATATTTGGCGAAACGTTGCAACAAATGAAATTAATTCAAGTTCTATTATTCAACTAATTACTGTAATGTAATCCAAATAAAAGTCACTCCACTACGAGTATGAGATAGCCATTATGCAATCTACTTGGGACTGCAGTCACTTTGATGGAAGATTCAACTTCACAAATTTCAATTTTTATCAAATTCATACCATGTGTCTTTATGGGTAAAGCGACTACAGATTCCTTTCAAACATTATGAATCATTTGCAATTCTGCCTTCGTAATAGGGTTGTTATGAATGAATATGACAGTTCACATTAAACTGACTAATAAATGAATAAACTAACTTTAAAATCATGATAATCAACTTCACCCATATGCTCTATGTGGGTGATGAATACTAACTACTGAACTAACGGAAGTGACACAACCACCGAACAGGAATGAACAAGTCATCCTACAATGAAACACAAAGACCTTGTTTCTTGATTGTACAGAAAAGATGAAGTAAGAGCTTTAATATCACCAGACCTGCACCTGCTACAAAACACAATTGACCACATAGTATCCATGAATGCTTTAAAGTGCATGAGAGTATGTGTGTGTGTGTGTAAGCTCACCTTGAATGTCAACCACTATCAGTTTGTGTCCCGACCTCTCAAAGGTGAAATGGCTAAAGGCCTGGATACAAATAAAAACAAAAGGAAATGAGTCATGACTTCTGTTTTTCACACTGTGGAATTACTTATACAGGAATGTTTGGAACCTAAAACAAAATCCCAAATAAGACGCATGTGGATGTACACACTGAGAAAGCAATACAGACACAGAGAACAATTTGATAGATTGAAAAAGAGAAATAAAACAAAGTGAGACATAAAGATATAAAAACAGATAGAGAAAGAAACTAAGAGAGACATAAAGACAGAAACAGACAAAAACTAGAAATGTCGCTACGGCGACTGGTATGCCTCCGCCATAATGCATGGTTCTCCTAATAGGTCTATAGTACAATGTCTTGACAATGTGTGATGACAGTTGCACACAATTGCTCGGCAAAATATTAAAATGACAGGTTTGCCACAAATGTGCTGAATGTTCACTTTCCTAGAACTAGGTTCAATTGGATGAATGATTAAAATGTCAGAGTGCAGGTATTTGGGGGAACTGATGATTTTCACTTGACTTTTGACCCTGTTACAAGTTTATGCATTGAGTAATTTTCAAGGTATTGAGAAAAAGTATAATTTCAGTATCAAATAGTAAAATAGTATTATCGAAACCTGGCCTTTGACCTTTGACCCCACAGTTCCAAAGAGAATCACTGTTAGGTAGAACATGCACAAATATGTAAGTTTCATGATAATACCTATTACTAAGCTATTACAAAGAGAAATATAAAGAGACAGAGACAGACAGAAAGAGACCAAAATGAAAGGAAAAGCCTAATTCAGAGGCTGAGCCAACCTGTGGAGTCTGGCGAAGTGCCTCGTCCCGCACAAAGCCAGAATTGGAGTTGTACTTGATGTACTTGCCCTCGATGTAGCTTTCCAGATGGAAGAGGGGCTTTCCAGGCCGGTTATTAAACTCAAGCACAGCCATCTGGAAAATGTCCACCTAAAAAGGGCGAAATACGAATGAAGATCAGAATCGAGAAATTGGTACAATCATTTATTGGTTTCATTCCAGAGACTACCTGACAAAATTTTTCAAACTGTATGCATCTCTTTACATCGAAAGTTGTTCCCAAAAACCAAAAAGTTTGCTCAAGGTTTGCCCGACATACTCCTAGTAACAGCTCATGTATACATAGTGGATGCCAAGTACTAGAATGTATTCAGTAGAACCTGATGGTGTGGACAGCTTGTTACTATGACCTCAAGAAAAACAAAATTCCACGAAAATTGAATACCTCTACCACTCTCTCCATAGCAATTTTTTCTCCTTTTTTTCTGTACAAGAGAGCAGGATTCAGGGAAAATGTGAAGATATAAGAACTGGCTGTAATGTCTTCCAATGGATACCATAATAGAAACAAAACAAAACTAGAAAAGCACTCAGAGAGTGCAGACCTCCACCAAGCAGCTCATTACTACCCATACACATATGCTGATAATCGCCAAATTTCCCATACCACAATACCTTGTGTTTACCTCACCAGCGTCCTCTTGCATGCTGCGCGGCGCCTTGAGCAGAGTCATGCTATAGTACGCGTGTGCAAACCTCTCATGCGCGCAGCTTGAACCCCCAAGTTTATTGACTCTATTTGCCAAAAGATACAAAAGTCTTTCAACAATCCATACAAATTCCCAGATCACGACCAAAATTTCATCATCTGTTCCTTGTGTCACTGTCAGCTTTTCCTGTAAGTTTCAACCAAATTCTTTCACTACTTTTTGAGTTATTCTGCAAACAAGCAAACCAATGCCAACAAAAATATAACCTCCTTGGTGCAGGTAATTAAGCACACTACGTATATATCTTGTGTGACTTTTGAACAACTGCTAATGTCCTGTTACATGTGACACAGCAACTTCAAGTTCTTCCAAAAACTTATCTATCTAGAGGGTAAGTAAAGTCTGGACTTAAATCCCAAGTGTGAAATAGGGTTAGGGCTCACAAACTATCTGTTTGTCAGTGACAGAGATAGACACTGCATGGATACACAGGACCAGAAAAAAATTAGGAAACGAGGCACTGGCAATGAGATGGGCAGATAGTGGGAGATTACTGACCTTTTTGGGAGGGTTGTGTCTGTTGAACTCCTCGCCCCAGACCTTGGCATCCATCTGGAGGCGCACATCCTGGAAGTAGACATCTCTGTCCACTGTCTCCATGTAGCTCTTGGCCACAAAGTTCCCTGCGTGCTTCCAGTCCAGGTGCTTGCAGAAGTTTGACAGTTTCTTCCTGATGAAGATATAATTACAGGGCTTTTTGTTTTATTTTGGTTTTGGTTTCTTGTTCAATGCTGCAGCAATGTAACAGGTATTTGGTACAGTTTTCATGTTGAAAAGGTCTAGCAATAATAAAAACACTTAATGATTTGCACACCTAGTTCTCAGATGTAGTATTATATCAATCTGCTACTACGTATCAAACATATTGATTTCTATTGGCATATGGGATATTCATGGCAGGGGATCAACATCATTGTTCCAAGTATATCAATGTGTGAGATAAAAATCTGATTTTTGAAGAGCTTGGCTGCTAGTGGCAGGACAAGTGACTCCACTGCAAGACAGGTTGGTGCTTTAATGAATCCCCTTCAGATAAAGGTATGGCCCACCTGAGGACTGCAAAACATTCACAGCACCTTACACATGCAAAATGCTGTAGATGAGGAAAAAAAAAATCCTTGTCTGAAATCCAGGCTAACTGCAGGTTGTATGTTTCCTTTATTTATTCTTAATATGGAATATATGAATGTATGTGACTGTGTGGACGTCATCTATATGTCATTTATCTATCTGCATTTAGAGTCAATTCACAAAATGTAGGCAATTCAAGTTAGGTACACTGTACTTACATTCTGAAACATTCTCTCATTGCCCCATGTGCAAAGGCCTGAAAAGGAGAAAGACAGAATTGAATGCAGAAGATTCTAACAAAGCATAGATTCCAAAAATGTACAATTTCAAGACATGAGACGTTAGTACAGGTCTCTACAATAACTACTACAAATATTATAACAGTATATCATCGCTGGGGTGACAAGACCTTGTATCTGAAATTTTGGTGAAAATGACTTTTTCAGATTAATGGTCAAATAATGGGTTAAGTGATGTCCTGGCCAAATCCCAACTGTCTTACTGCAAAAATTAAGCCACCACGGCATGTCAAAGGAAAGGCTATCCCATTCGCTATAGTGCTTTGGCCGCCATGTTTTTTGGCTCTCCTGAACATTTGACTTTTTGTAGATATGAGGTCTTGTTGCCCCAGCGACAATATGTGATAGAAAGCAAGCATTTCAGTTCTAAGTCCAACTTACATTTTGTGCGAATTGATCTTTTATTATTGTTTTTTTCATGATCGCATACTGTTGAAGTACAGAATCTCAATTTCCAGAGTGCACAAAGGATTCAAAAGAGATCAAAATGAAATCCTCCTATTAAAACAAAATTCCCTAAGAGTCTTCACAGAACATGATATTGATGTGATTGTACAATTTTTCAAAAGTCTAATCTAAAACACAAATATGATAACAATGTTATGACTGTCCTATACCCCATTCATACAGGACATTTAGAGTGCTCCAGGAGCTCCTGGAGCCCTCTTAACTCTGTATGAACAGACAATCAGGCCCTGGAGTGCTCTAAATTAATGCCCCTGTCAAGGCTAGGTTCACGAGTGCTCATGAAGTGCTCTAAACTCTGTATAAACAGCAACCAACATCTAGAGCCCTCTGGAAGTGTTATGTAGTGCATTCCGTGCAGACAGTTTACATGTTAGAAGCTCCTGCCATCTGAAGGTCACCATGACATTTTAAGCCCCTCTCAGCCACTTCGCAAGTGGTCTCGGCAAGTGCTGATTCTCTGTATGAACAGACTCAGAGGGGCATAAGTCAAAGTGCTTCAGGAGCGCTTCTGGACCCAACTTGATGTATATATGATGTATGAGCCTACGATTTTGGTTAAACATTTCAGTGGAGTGCACTTAGATTTTTCAGCATACATGTATATGTAACCCACCATATCATAGGCAAAGTTACCAGTTGAAAGAAAAAAAAAACACAAAAAACGAAGTGATTCCACCTTTGACCCCTCACCTCAGAAGCCATCTTGACCTGGACCTCGTCCTGAACCCAAGACTTGTCTACAGCATTGTAGCGGTGGCGGATGGCCGTCTCGGCGGTGAAGTCCTCCAAGTGGAATTTGGCCCAGGGGTCCTCCAGGGAACGGGCCCGCCGGATGGCCATCTTCCATTTCTTCTTGATGGGCGGGGTCTTCACTTTGTTGATGCTGGAAGGGCCAGTCCGGACATGAGATGAGAAATTGGAGAGAATACAATCACGTTAGCCCGTTAAAGACGAGTCCCCGAGTATACTCATACAGGTGTCTATGGGAAATGCGTGTTGTAGCAAAATCAGCCCATCCTCACTGGGTTAAAGGACAGGTTCACCTTCACATACATGTGGATTTAGAGAATGCAGCAGTATCAGCAGAACACATCAGTAGAAGTTTGAGGAAAATTGGACAATCCATTCCAAAGTTATCAATTTTTGAAGTTTCAGTGCCGCCATTGCTGGATGAGAAGACTACAACAGCAGGAATGAAATGACAATCAGGCTAATTTTCTGCTGCCTTTGAAAGATGTCTGTTATCCCTTTCTTTCTTTGTGTTTGAAGTCTCAGTAACGAGGTCATCCATTTGCTGAAGATAAATCAATTTTATAACAGAGTTCAGTTTTTCTTATGGTGGTAGCATTTGTTTTAACTCAATGAGCATCCCCGGATTTCTTGCAACCAATTCACAAAGTACACCTACACACTGTATGTTGTCCTTCCACTGTATGATTTGGTCTACGAAATATCTTCACAAATGCATTTACCGTTCCACACATCCCTATGCTTAATCACAATGAATTAGCGATAAACAATAAATTTTGAAGCAAAAAATACACAATTTCACAATGAAAACAAATGGTAACAATACACAAATCATTTTGAAGTAAATGGTACATTGGCATCAAGGTAGTAACTGTGGTATTCTCAGGTTGTAAATACTTCTGATTATTGAGAGGGCATACAGCATGATACTCTCTTGTAGAAATGGTGTACTGAAAACACTTTCTAAAGAGCTTTACAAAGAGCTTATTACACAATGTTAGGCTTACAAGGGATAGTTCTCAACTTTATTCTTTTTTCTCCCCCTTGTTGTATGCTAGTTGTTGTTGTTGTTGTTTGTTTGGTTTGTTGGGCTTTTTTTTTTTTTTTGGGGGGGGGGGGGTTTAACATTTTTTGTACACCTCCTTCCACACCTCTTGGCACCTGTACACCACTTGAGTCAGTACTTGAGATAGGATTGGTATTCAGATTCGCCATCTTACATGAGATCATTCCTTGATTACTTGGTCCAGCATGAAACGTGGTCTCTCACACGTCTGCTTACTGTTTCCTGGGGGGAAACTTCATGGTCACGCATGCTTTCCACTCTGACCATGCATTGCATTTTGTTGATGATGCGTGTAGCTGAATGACTAACACCTGCAATCAATCAGTCTATTGCCGAGCTGCTCCCCCCCCCCAATCATCATGTACCCACCCACCCCCCAAAAAAGTCTGATGATGTGCATGGTGGGGTTAACTACAGTACCTTGAAAGTAGATGCAAGGACTTATGCATAAGATTTAAGTTACATTGTATAGAACCCTTGTTTTGTGCCTCCAGGTCTGCTATAGAAGCAGATGGACACCTCATGTTGCTGAGCGTTTCCAATCTAAGGCATCAATCATGACTGGATACCTTGGGTTATGGGGTTAGTCAGCCCAATATCTGGTTTTGATGAGCTTGAGAAATGACCACGTACCTATGCATTGATTCATTATGAGTGTGGCAAACAACACAGCTGTTCACCATGCTTAGTAAATGTGTTCGGGGCAAAAAAGATCAAATATCCTTCTTTGTTCTTTGTTCCCTTCTGGCAACAATGCTGGAATCTGTCATAATATCCTCTGCAGTCCATACTATGTGTCTGAAAAGCGGTCTCATGCCCAGCCACTCAAACCATACATTTTTATGTACATACATTGTATTTTAATGTATACTTTATTTTTGTATTGTATATGTGAACACTAGAAAAGCCTTTCAATGCTTATGAGCAAGCTACCACTGGATGTATGGCTCCACATCTCATCAAAAGGCCCAGGGAAAGAGAATAAAGTGTTTTGCTTATTACAGGGCATACCACTGCTGCTACAATGTAGCTGACTCAAACCAGGGACCTCATGACTGTGACTCTCTGTGGTCTAAGCCACCAAGCCATGATGCATGTATCAAGTACATGCTTATTAATGTCATCCTTCTAAAATGTTATGAAATGTCAAAATATTTCAATATGAAACAACATAGAAATAACCAGATCCCCTTTCACGATCCCTTCTATAATTATGACATACATATATCATTGTTGTTATTTTCTCACTGACAATGATTTACTGTTATAACCAAGAGAATCCCACTGCATAATACGTCAATGGTGTTTTAGAAGACCTAGACACATTGCACAGCTGTATTAAAGAGGACTTGTCATGCTGGGATTTTACGTGCCTGCCCCAAGTCACACATTTAGTCACTCAGACTCACTTGTTGAGATTCTCGGTGGCTGGAGGGGCCAGATTCTGCTTCGACGGCTCCTTGAGGAGAAAGTCGACCAGCGGTTCGATGTGCATCACGGCATCATCGTCCTCGTCATCGTGAAGGTTCTGGTTGCCGTTCTCGATGTCGGAGATCTCAAACTGCAGCTGAGCCATGCTGGTGGTGGGTGGGGCAGGGTGCCGGGGAGGATAACAGGAAGCGGACGAGGAACGGGGAATTGTGGGATAGTTCTAACGTGAGGAGTAATGGTGGTCTGCTGGTTGGGAAGTTGACGTTCGACGTATACATGAAGGACGCCCCCTTGGACAACTAGAAAACGACTCCTTGGAATTTTAGTCACTATGATATGATTGGGGGGGGGGTCAAAGTTCACTGTCCTCTGTCTGACACGACTTTCCTTGTTTTATAGCTTCTTCTTTTTTTCTGTTGACAGGTGCTAGCCAGATACGACCTGTGTCTCAGTCATATCATGTCCAACCCTTTCTAACTTTGTGAGACTATCTGACAGTGTAGATCTGTTGAACCGACTCTCCCGTGTAAACGATCTGACTAACATTACATGCAGGCCAATTAATGTGCAAATTGGCTGCTTGTCTTTTCAGTCTCTGATCTAGAAAGGGGGTGGTGTTTGACCGAGTGGATTCCACCAAGTTTCCTCTAAGGACCTGGAAGGTAATAGACAAAAACAGGAAGCGACACAGGATGAATTAGCTGGGCGAACAAGTCATTCAAGTTTTTTTTTTTTTTTTTTTATCGGTTGTTGTTGTTGCACCTACAGATAAATTATGCCACTGATCCTCACATGGTAATTACATTACCAAGCTTCGAGCGTCCCAAAATTAACAAGTACGTGTATAATGCGTAGTGATGTGACTGGTGAAGATGTTCGGACATTAGCAGCGTATCATCGATATCTCACACGTGATGGGATCTGTGTCAGGCTTCACCAAGGAGTTTGTTACTCAATTAATGATGCAGAGTAGAGGTAAAATGAATATCAGCACTGACAACATTAAAAGACTCCATCAACACTGCACCAATATCTCATCAATCACAGAGTGAACTCTAATTGGGAGATACCCTATCAACACATGGTAATTACAATCTTCACATGTCATGACATGGGACTATGCCTGCACTATGCATGAGAAATGTGCACTGCGAGATACACATTTGAAATCAAGAATTCATGCAGTAGCATAACAGTAACATAACAACCCTTTCACCCCTCCCAAAGACAATTCAAGCATCTCTAGGCAGGGCTGCCAACTCTCACGCATTGAGCGTGAGACTCACACATTTTGGTCCTTTCTCACTCTAAAACTTTATTTCATTTGCATGCATTTCTATTGATCTCACTCATTTTGACTCCTAAATTATAGCATTGGCCTATGGGAGTCTCACTCTCAACTAGTTTCCAGCATTGGCAGCCCTGTCTAGGTTGATTCAACAATACAATAATTTGAGAAGGAAATGTTCATGTACTGAAGCAAGTTTTTTTTATAATATTTACTTCATGTCAATAAAATGAAATTCAGTGAAGACTTACTGTGCAGGACGGTGGTATAGATGTGAGACAATGGCATAATCACCCAACCTATAACACATACTGTAATTTATAGCACAGGTACAGTGTAGCACTAATTTCATTTGTGAAAAAAAGTAAACCTCTACAGTCCTATCATCTGATTGTAATGCTATGTTTACCATTCTGTTACAGTAATTGCAGTCCATTCATTAAAGCCCACCTGAGCATGAGGTAGAATTGCTCTTTACAACCAATAAGCAAAATAACCACTCCGCGATCTCAAAGAGCAATTCCACCCCTTGACGTTCAGTCACATAAATACTTAACTTCACTTGAGGCAACCTGGCACAATTAATGCTTGCAGCAAGACGTTAAAATCCTCTTCCTTGAAAACTTGAGTGCGTGTCTGAAGCACCTATCAATCATTAAATGCACATCATAAACAAATCTGTTACAATGTAAACCTGTAGATGACGTCACTTCAAGTTGTACATGACCACCACACACAGGTCCAAAGTCTGTACAAACTGTCAACACGAATGTCAACGCATCAATTGCCTGGCGCATTTCGTTATCCTTTGCCATTGTTTCTCATCACCGAGATATGAAACCTGTACGTATGGCACACTGAACAATGCACTCACAAGAACCTCAGAGGCTGTAATAACCTTAAGTCAATATTTGTATTTTTAAAATCTTCCCTTTGTGAAAGACCCTAGAAAACAAGTCTCAGGGACTAGCATTAACTTTTGTTTAGGCTGACTTACTGTATGTGGAAAATGAGCTCTTCCACTGATCTCTATCCACAATGAAAAGTTCTACAACCAATTCTACTCACACAATTCGCTTGCATGAATGGAAAAAAAGATGTACGTGTAGCTGACCTGAATTCCAAAATACCGGCATACAATATGCCAGTACACTCATAGAGATTTAGAGCACCAATTCACTTCTGCCGTTCTGATAGCTACAAAACTTGTTTTACAAAATATAAACAACTAGAAAAGCACTCGTAGAGCATAGATTAGTGCACTAATGATAGCCTCAGTGTCAAAGTGCGAAAATAACATCTCGCGCAAAATGTCTGTGAACTCCTTATTCACAAAAATATCTCTGCGCGAAAATAACAGCTTTTACTGTACAGTAGCTTGTCTTTACATATAATGATGTTCTGTTCTTTCCCAAAGCAACCTGTCAAGTTCTATCTACCATTCCATTGCATTTCTAGCACAACACTACTTATGTACTTCAAGCAGTGTTCTCAGATTGTGCATCCTCATTTTTGAGCAGTTGACACATTCACTGACACAGACCTGATATTTCTACTCATTTTTCTCCCATAAAACAGAGGAGGGGGAGAAACGACATAAAACTTGTCTACATGTACAGTACGAGCACAGAAGTGTGGGGAATCAACAGTCATCATCCTGAATATGAAGACAAGACAATACAAAAGACTTGGGACTTTATCAAAAGCAGGACAACTGAGACTATGCACATCAAGGCTATAGGAAGCCTCTGAGGTATTCAGTTTCACACAGGGAAGGCAAGAAACGGACGTTTAAGAACTTGACTACAGAGAGGCAGTGACCTTAACCAAAGAAGGTCAATCACAGAGTGACCTCAGGCACAGAACTGGGTCAAAGTCTGCCTTACTTTTTGTGTGTCAAAAGTTCAGGTAATGTGTGTGTGTCTGTGTATATGTGAAATACAACAGTCTGCAGCTTCCACATGTATACACAGTAGATGGGGCTCTCTGGGTCAGCTGCTCTCTTGTACTTCACCATTCTGGAAATTGACCTCACAAAGTCTTTGTCCATTATTAAAGCAAGGCCATGGCTGACCACACAATCACAAACTTGTTCCTATCCCTTCCTAGAAAGTCATAGAAAAAAATCAATAGGCAGTATTGAAAAGTGACCTTTAATAGTATCCATGCAATTTTACACTGACGGTATGGTACATGTACATGTGGACACTGATGCATAAATATATCCTTTACTGTGAACAGCTACACTATACGGTTTTATATGCTGGATTAGTTCACCAAAAAAAAAAAGCAACAAAGGAAACACAAATCAGTCGAGATGATACACAATAAGGTAAAAGACATTTTAGAAAGGGTACTCCAATGAGCAAATCTAACAAATTCTACAGCATCACACAATGCAGATGTTCTGTTATCAAAGACACTCAAGGCACTAGCACTTGCCCAAATGCCCAAGGCAAGCAAAAATCAAAGCCAGGCAAGTGTTTTTGAACAATGAGGAAAAATGCTAGCCCAAATTGGGCAAGCAAAAATTTTTGATGCCACTTTTTTTCACTTCTAAGTCAAGGATACAGACGCCCAAAGATAAATGACTGTTCTGAATAGTGATGTAAAGCACTTTAATTTCATTTCAACAACTTTCCAACACTTATCCAGTGAAGAAGACCCAATGCAATACAACAAAAACACTTGATCGAACCAAGTTTGTTACTCCACTGTGTTTAAGTACATGAATCAATTTGTGCTGTTTATTCAAATGATTATGTGTCATTAAAGGGATGGTACAGTATTTGTGGAGATGAGAATTGGATGAGGAGATGAGAATTGGATGAGAATAGTACAGTGCATACCATTTTAGGAGGAACTCAAAGTTTATTCGATGAAAATCGGGTTTGGAATGACGGAAACATAAAAAAAAAAATTAAAACAAAACGATCGTAATAAAGTGTGGGTCCCACACGTCACTAGAATCGCTCTGTTTTGGATATCTCAGCCATTTCAAAACCAACTGTCATCAAATAAACATTGAATTCCTCGTGGAATTCCACGCTCTTTCATATTTCACAAGAGGTTTCTCATTATCTCACCAAAAAATGTTAGAAACCTGAAATTAGGTCTCAACCAAAACTATACGATCCCTTTATTAAAGGGTGTGTACAGTTCTGGTCGGGGTGAAGATTTAGCTTTTAACGTTTTGCGAGATATTCAGAAACTACTCTATGAGATGTCAAAGAGCATGCAGTTCTAAGGGGTATCAAAAGTTTATTCGATGAAAATCGGTTTTGAAATGGCTGAGATATCCAAAAAACAAGGTGAAACAAAGATATCCTAATAAAGTTGGGGCATGTCGCCTTTTATTATTAATACTTTTTTGGATATCTCAGCCATTTGAAAACCAATTTTCATCAAATAAACGTTTAATCCTTCTTAGAATTACATGCTCTTTCATATATCATAAGAGGCTTTTCATTATCTCACTTAGGAATGTTCAAAACATGAATATCTACCTCAACCAGTACTGTACAGTCCCTTTAAGCCCTTGATTTACACTGTACAAGGGATTTTCTGTATAATTTCCTTACATTGTATATTTTTTTACTTTCTTCTCGGGCAAGTAAAATTCATATTCAGGCATGTGTTCTGCAACAATAATTTAAAATCTACTTGCCCAACCAGGCAAGTACTAAAAAAAAAAAGTTATGCAGGACCCTGTCAATTGGAGATAAATTGATTCAGGAAGATGTGAATTATGTAAACACATTCATTCGATGGATGGGACATGCTAAATACTATGAAATAATCATACATGATCAATCTCCTGATTCATGCATAAGCAATTGGTCTTGTCAGTGATTGATTAGAATTTTATATATTATGTACATCAAAGGAAATATGCAAGGCATGTTTTCTGCATCTAGAGCATTTTGAGGGATGATAAAAATCACTAGAAGTACTGGACCAGGGCTTGATCATAAGAAAAGCACACTATAATCTAGCATTCTCAACAAAAAACAACTACACACCACATATATAAAACATACACACACATACACACAATCTTTCTCTTGCAAAAACACAGTCCCCTCCCTTCTCTCTCTCTTTCATAGTTCATACAAAACAAAAAAGGCATTGAGAGCACTATTAGAGCTCAGAGACATTTCATGTGATAATGGGCTATACAAATATTGTGAATTATTATTATTAAACTAAGTAAAATCAAAATCCTTTGCCTGTAAGTCCTCAGCATCCACAGCTGACAAATAGCTCATTCATTGCGCTGTTTTTTGTTTTTCTTTTTCTTCTTCTTGACTAAGAGCTTGCTTCATCTGGAAAATGACTTCATGGATATTATAATGAGTTGCTTTGGAAATTTCCTTGCAGGGACAGACACATCCAAACACATCCAAAATTACTGCTCATTTTTTTAAAGCGATTTTAGCAATGCAATGTGAAAACCAGAAAAGCAGAGCTCTTGCTATCATTTGCCCTGCGCAGTGTGTGCGAAGAGCATGTGCAGAGAAAACTTATTTTTAAAATTCCGACAACCCAACTCCCCACACTAGGTTCATAAAACTGGGGGCTTGTGGTCACCCTCCAATCATTGGGGGGGGGGGGGGGGGGCACAGTCTAGAGATTCAAGGGCTTGATTGAAGACAAGTGAATTTTTTTCCTTTCTTTCCTTTCTTTGATTGCATTGTGGGAATAGTAAAAAAAACAAACAAACAAAAAAAAAAACACAAATTTTGCATCATTAAACCGATAACTCATTTATGTGTGACTGCAGCTTTGGCTAGTGTCCAGAAAAAAAAAAAAAAAGCTTGTTATTATGCATACTGCGAAACTCTATCTATTCCCTCTTCATCAGCAGCACAGTACAAAGTTTTTTTATATTTCACCCTGGGGTACGACTGTAAGCTTGCTCATGTTGATCACGTGAAGGACAAGCTCCTAAAACACCCTCTTTAAATTTGTGGCTAATTTCTGGAAAACCAAACTCAAGCTTTTCGGCCAAGAAGAGGTTGCGCACTACCCTGAACTTAAAGGTAGGGAATCCCATTTGCATGCCTTTAATGAAGAGTTGTATAAATACAGTGGTATGTTGAAGAGAGTATCATTTTAGAAACTCCCATAAAGTATTGAAAGTGTAGGTAACATTTAGTACATTTTTATTGACCGTTAGATTTTGAATTGAATTTTTTTTCGGGGCTCACCGTAAATTCCAGTACATTACTAGGCTACCTTTGCAGACCCATGCACTGCATGTGTGTCCATCATGTATATTTTGTGAAGAAAGTTCATCAAAACTTACAAACATTTCTATATACATTCTTGCCACACACTCTATATGTTATTACATCAGCTCTTATACTTTTAGATTTGTGTTTATAGATAAAAAAAAAGAAGACTGCAACAAAAAGGCTTAAGTGTGGCTGACACACAAAACTACTGAGTAGTTGAGTTTTGTGCATTATTCAAATTGTAGATAACTGTTGACTTCCAAATTTCTCAGCAGTGGCCTAAACAAGTCCCCTGAGGTTCACATTTAATGTTTTGCAGCATTTTGGGAGGTCTGTAAAAGATATCCCCTACCTTTAACACTACTAAGTAAAGCTAATGAAGCATGCGTGCAGATCTCCAAATGCTGCAAAAGTGATTAACTGTGGATAAGGGATGCTTAATCACTTGCTGAGCTGAGAGAGCTCTGCTTTAGCTGCTTGTGTATGAACCACAGTTCTCATCAACTTGATAAATACAGCTCATTATGTAGCTGAGAAGCGCTAGGATTGATTGCACTGCGTACACTCTACTATGTATTGTGTGTTCGGGGAAGGAGAAGTAAAAACACTGTCACTCGAAATGATAAGGCGCATGAAATTAGAGAGACAGCGCCGAGGCAGATTAGTACCATTAGGCAACCGAATGCTAAAATTTTGAGAGGTGACAGAAACATGTAGCAGGCCGACAGGGCTGTGCGTCTTAATGAAATTTGTTACTTGTAATGTGCAGAAGCCGCAGCTGCTGCACTTTTCATTACACTGCTAAGAAAACTTTTGCAAACCAAATACTGTGGGCTAATAGCTGAGAACAAAAAGTTCGATTAAAAACATGAATGTCACTCCTTTTATCCCTCTCCCAGAACACATACAATGTACATTGTACACTGCATTTCAATCAATCCTTAGTAAACAGGATTAGTCAAAGGGCATGTGTAAAGGTCGGGTATGAGGAAAATATTTCAAATGATTTTTTTTTTTAACCTTGCAGAAATTTTGCTAGGCATAAATATGTACATACCTGTAGTATTATGCTCCTTTTACAATGTATGACAAAACAAATTAAAATAAGCACTAATGTGAGCAAGTATTGCACACTTTCATTAAATTTCAGTAAACTGTCACTAATTTTTGTGAGTTTGTCTATTTCTATCATATCAATAACTCAAGAAAATATTCTCCCATTACGAAAAGGACTTGTACAGAACCTTCAAGGTGTGAAAACAGCCACTTTCCCTCATGAAGAGTGATATTTTTTCCTCATTCCATCAATGTGGTTATTGAATGTGAATTCCCCATGAAATTTCATACAAAAATTCTCCAAATTCTATACTCACAAAACATATGGCATATTATACAGTACATTGTATGCGTCCCAGGAGAACCTGTGAGAGGCTGAGGAATGTAAACCACAAAGTTGGATTGAGTGGCTCTTCATTGGTTTGATATAGACAATGAGCCTATGGTAATACTGTTGCATACTACTAGTAGAGGTACATAAAAACATGCAAATATCCAATGTTATATACAGGTGTTGTATATCATACTTCCAAAACTAAAACAGCAGAACTTCTAGCTTCTTGCAGCATACAATATACACTGACAGTATAATGGACAGTATGACCAAGGAGGTACTAGGCGAGCTCGCCTAGTACCTCCTTGGTATGACTATGAAACGGATAGGATGTTGAATATAAAGGAACTACTGTGCTGGAGACCAAACATCTAATCATATGCATATGGTAGGTCGGTAGGTCAGTACTGATTAGCAAGAAGATTACCGTGTAATACCAGCTTGGTGAACTGGTCAGGTCAACAAGACACATGTATATAATAGGCAGACAGAGACGTACATACACACAGACACACACACATACACACAGATGTAACTCACACACATATACATACAGGCAGACAGACACAAACACACACACAGAGGAAACAGTGCTATGCATGACATCGACCTCTGCCAGCCAACCCGCAAATCTGGGCAAACTGAGTCAACAGTGCCTACTTTGCCACGTGAAGAAAGAAGAATTGCAGAATACAGAATAAAACAGCTCTTCTACATGTACACTGATATTCCACTGCTTTGTGGGGGGGGGGGGGGGGTTGTCCGAGTTTAGAGATATGTCCACGTGAAAGCAGAAAAGCCACTAAACAAACTGTAGTCTGCCTATTGCTCTGTCATCAACAAGCAAAAGAGATATGAGCTATCATGTAATATCATTTGATTTTAAAGGTCATACAACCTTGTATCATAAATAACCCAAATCCTCTCAATGCAACTACTAAAGCAACACTTATCTGACGATACAGGAATGAACAACTTCTAAAGCATAAAATCCATAATATGTCACACTTTATATCCGCATATTAAACAAACATAAAGAAAATAACACTCACCTTGGATGAAAGCTGCTGACAACTAAAAATCCACACAAATTAAGATATGCTGTTATTCTTGCTCAACATGTATGCTCTCCTTTCCAGACAGAAGAAAGAGGCAATGTTGAAGAAAGAAATGGAGCACCCTGCCAATCCAGTTTATGTGGCCATATGGGGCTTATGACTTTAGTATTTAAGGTCAAATTCAGACTACAATGCCGAACGAACGCTTGCCTGCCACTGCATAGATCAAAACAAAACTGGGTTCTGGTCTCTGCCCCGCAGCACTGCGCAGCACACCACGATTTGCAGAGGGATAGAGAAAGAGAGGGGGAGAGAGGGAGAGAGAGAGAAAAAGAGACTTTTTATCTCCAATCTGACAACAGAACCCTGGAAACACTGTGCGCCCACGCTGTGTCCCGAGCTCCGAGCCCTGCGGTAGTCTGGTGAAACTCAGACGTCTTTGATTTCCTGTATGTGCAAGGAGTCCAACTCGTTTGAGCAGAAGCCACTCCTTGCGAAATGCCACGAGATGAGAGTGGGATTTGAATGGGACATCATGAAATGGAAAAATAAAGATGATGATTAACCAGTTCTGAATTGTTGTTTTTTTAATAATTATATTTCATAATCAAAAAGCAGAGGCAGTAGCTGGTCTAACTAGATAAGGTAAAACTTTTGAAGTATTTACTTCCGAATCTACGATCATCTGAACACTTGTTACACAATGTATCAGGGAATGAGCCTCTATCCAAAAGGGCAGGTTGCACATTCAAAACGTGTCACTTTCAGATATTTTCATTACATGTTGCACATTTATGACATTTCAGTTATCGATGGAACATATGTGTACATGATTTCTCTATCTTCGTGAATTGTCCTAATCTACAGGTGGCTAATGCAGTCCAACCTGTCAAGACTGGCAGCCACCCAAGGGGGATGAAAAGAGTGGCCTTTATAGACAGTGCAGGTGGTTGCTCAGGGGCGGATCCAGGAATTCCGTAAAGAGGGGGCACCTTTACAAAATTAAAGAGGGGGGGGGGCACACACATCCCTCCCCCCATTTTTTCTTTTTATTTCTCTTGTTTTAACAAAAAAATAAAGGGGGGCATGCACCCTGTGTGCACCCCCCTGGATCCGCCACTGTTGCTATTAAACAGGTTACCAAACATTATGTGTGTACTGTAAAAGCTGTTTTTTTGCGAGGGTTTAATTTTCACAAATTTCTCGAATCACTGTTGGGCCACGAATTTGATAACACACCAAAATATTACACGTGGACAGGCATTAGTGCACTTTTTTGTACAATAAGCCTCGATGTCAAATCGTGAAAACAACATCTCGCGGAAATGTCTGTGACCTACTGTATACGCTATTATTTCGCGTACAGATATTTTCGCGAGATGTTGTTTTCGCGAATTGACGCCGACGCTTACGTTAATGCTCTATCAACAAAGCACATGGAGGCATCTTCGCCTGTTGTTAAATTCGCGATCCAACTGGGAATCGCGAAATTCGCGAAAATTAAACCCTCGCGAAAATAACAGCTCATACAGTACTCATTTGCGAAAATATCTGTACGGAAAAGTAATAGCTTTTACAGCATTGCCTACATGGATACACAATGAATGTATCCTGTATTTTCGTTGTAGTACATCTATAGTATAAGTACTTTAATACCAGGCACATGATCATGTACAGGTGTATTGCATTATGTTTGCACATGTTTCATGCATTGAACAATGCCGGTGTTGATTGTGTTGTTGCACACTGTAGCATGCGTAGAGCAAGCAAGTTTTTGATAAATCATGAGCACCATCTGACTGAATGGTGGGTGAATGCAGCAGTGGCGATCACTGAACAGGTAGTCATGAATGATCGGCACGGCTGCAAAGCAGAACAAACATGCTGCATTATCGGCTTGCCTAGCTGTGGCTCCACATGGACCTGTGGCCACTACAGACAGGCTAAAATCTACTGAGGGAACAAATTGGTGACCAATAGCTGCATAAAACTCTGTTTACAGCCCCCAAAACACTGGACAACCTCCAGAGGTTATGCTGTGTTTACCTCAGATGATGGGGACTCTGAACGGTCATGGTACAAAACACAAAGCACAAGTCTGGAGTGAGTCTGGTGTGAGTCTGGCATTAATGTTGTGCTAGACAGCATAGCACGAGTCTAGCACAACCTCTGCAGGTTGTGCCATGTTTGCCGCAGACAAGGGGACTCTAAACGGTTTCAGTGTGTAATGGCCGGTGACCTGCACTGTTCTAGTTACTGTTCGTGGCACAGCATGCATCTGTGCGCTAGAAACTGCCCTCCTCTCTCGAGGAGAAATGTAAGGCCACTTGTTTCCATAGCATGTATGCCAACCTTGTGCTTGACGACTAGTACCCCTCCCAGTAACTCATGCCTCTTTGGCCAGCTCCTGGCCAGGGCTAATTTGGCCCGCGCCAAGCAGTAAAAATTGCATTCAGTAACTATAGCAGAGCTGCGCTAGTTTTACAATGACGCATTCACGAAGTCGGCCACATAAGGGATAACTACCATGGTAACTGAACGCGCGCTTCGGCGGAGGGCACGGCCAGGTAGCTGTGACCTTTGACCATGCAAGGAATTTTGGCATGAGCCTGGTGCTGCTACCATTCATAAACTCTTTGATCGGCACCAGGCCCGAGCCTGGTGCTAGCTTCAGCAGCGCCAAAATAGTCCGCTCCTGGCACGGGTCACTGTGACTTAGGCCCGACCCATTCATAAACTCAAAATTTTACAACTTAGCTCGGGCCTGGCCCGAGCCAGAGGAGTTACAGAAAGGGGAATAGGAAACTCTGAACAGGGTTTCTTTCACCCCCCCCCCCAGGTTAGGATTAAACAAAAACAAAAACAAACAGAAAAATGCTTGTTTTCCGAAAACAAGTTTTATGTGGCATGTCTTCAAGTGTTTTTCCTAGTCAGATGGATTATCAACAGGGTACTGTATATGACAGGTGGTCACTATGCGGGCTTAGAATATGGCTTATCGCAGGGGGGGGGGGGGGGTCATTTTTTCAGTGGCTGTGTTGGGCAGGTGGCTTCTACGGCACGTTTAACTGTAGATAGATAACATGTGATATTAGTTGATGTCATTGACTGTATCAGCTACGCCTCTCCTTACCAGATTATTGACAAATGTGATGACTAACATTCTTCCCTTCCTATCTGGACTGTGCCTGATTACTGTATACTCTACATTTCTAGCAAGTCTAATATTTCACGAATTGGGACTTCCCAACAATTTCGCAAGTGGTTATATTCCTGATTGTAGAGTGCAGTACTGAACCGAGAAATGTATGCATGCACATCACATTAACCATGTCGGTTCGGTGTAATAATGTCAGAGGTAAAATTGTCAGAGGTAAAAACGTCAGAGGTAAAAATGTCAGAAGTAAAAATGTCAGAAGTAAAAATGTCAGAGATAAAAATGTCAGAAGTAAAGATGTCAGAGGTAAAAATTTCAGGAAAAAATCTCTGGCACTTTTACCTTGTCCTCTTATCATTTTGACCACTGAGATTTTGACCACTGAAAACTTTATCTTTGACATTTTTACCTCTGACATTTTTACCTCTGACGTTTTTACTTCTGACATTTTTACTTCTGACATTTTTACTTCTAACATTTTTACCTCTGACATTTTTACTTCTGACATTTTTACCTCTGACATTTGTACCTCTGACATTTTTACCTCTGACATTTTTACCTGGCACCTTCATGTCAGTGTTTCTAGTTCTACATTTGTGAATCGCACTTGGTTCGCAAAATTTGCACAAATAAAAACCTTGCAAAATACTTGGTGTACACGTATACAGTACACTATTAGCTATTGCTACAATTATCAATATTGTTCACAAAATATCATAGTTAAAAAAAGAAGACACCTCCATTACAGTGGCCTGACATAGCGATGTCGATCACTTACCAACAGGAAAATGATACAGGAACCACAAATGGAAGTGATAATTGCAACATCCAGGAAACTGGCTCATAAATTTGATTTATTAGTCTATAGTGTATCTCACCCAGGCTGAGAACTCATATCAAGAATATTTCATACGTATGGTATATAGTCCCTCTGGACAATGAAGCCGAGTATCGCTGCGATACCTCCAACATCTCTAAAACACTTTGTAATTACACATTCTAGTTCAGAGTGCTCAGTACAACATGTAGAATTGATTATATTTTTGATTGTGACATCCCACAATGCTATGATGAGGAGCATTAGTGACTCTTCCACGTTATCTATTGTTTTTCTTTCTGATGGAATTTGTACACTGCACCAAAGTCTGCAGTGTGCCGCATAAACAGCTCATGTACAGTACAGGGGAAAATGTGTCTGAATTTCGAGACAACATGTTTGCGCTCTGATGAAGTGTGTGCCCAGCCGAGAAAAGTGACCTGAATTGTGACTGGCTGGCCATGCACTGGCCATTCTCTATTCCCTCCCCCCCCCCCCACCCCCCTCCATTGGTCAATTCTCCCATATCAGTGCCAATCTCCCCGCCCCCCCCCCCCCCCACCCCTTTTTTTTTTTTACTTCCAACCTATGGACAGGGTGTTAGGGGTCACAGAGTTCAATACGAGGAAATGTTGAGAGAAAAAAAAAATCTGCATTTGTACAAATTGTGTGTGCACTCTTGAATAGAGTATAAAAGCTGTGAAGTTGCAAAGTAATGCTATAATTAATTTAAATGTCCTCAACCCTTGTCCCCTCCCCCCCCCCCCCCCAACAAAAAAAAAAGGGGGGGGGGAATGAAGCATATAGCCTACACAGGTACAACAGTGTAGGTACTTTGCAGTATGCTATTCATGATAATCCAACAGCATGATTTACAGAAGCCATTTCCACTGAAAACAAAAGAGGTTATATCGTGATTATGGAGCAACTGACCCACAACTACAGTCCCCTAAATTTTTTTCTGTGTCTTTGTTTACTTTCGGCAAAACTTAATACCAAGAATGCATGTGATATAAGACCTAGTGGTAATATAATTCCTGGCTTTAGCAACTCTTACACAAGGAGCAGTATATGACAATGGTGTAATATCTTTTGTGTTTATGACATCTTACTGTCACTTTCTTCATGTTAGTTTTGATCATCCTGCTGAAATGATGGTGAAACCTACATGTACTCCATCAAACTTGCTAATGAAAGTGTCTAGTGAAGAACTAACTGTACATGCAAAATAATGATTACCTGGGTACATATTTATCATCATAAGCTGACACAGAGTACTTCAGCTCTTTGTTTAGGAAGGCATAATTCACATGTGGTCATATAGTGGAAGCAGTAACAGGGTCAGAGCAGTGAAAGGTCATTCTAGGACATCATGAGGACAAGGGTATAGTCTAGATATTCAGACCCTTTTTGGTCATTGCCTACAGTACCACCACAACAATATGAACATGTTGTGTGTGTGTGTGTGTGTGTTTGTGTTTGTGTGTGTGTTTCGTTTTGGGGGTGGGTTTTGTTTTTGGGGTTTTTTTTTTCTCTCTACTCAGATGCAGCAATCTATTGTCAGTGGATGACTACAGGTCCACTGCCATGTATAACATCATCTAGGCTGGTCATATACCACTCAGAGTTTTAGATAATTGACAAATAAGGCCAAGTAAGGGTTATCACTGTACAAATATGCTTTTTTAGTGAATCCAACAACAATAAAGCGTGGTCCAATTAACAAGGTTGACTGCACACAAGAACTCCACGGGCAATGGCAAGAGTCCAAGTAAACAGTGCGTGTGGCTTCTTTAAACATGGGGTAATGTAGTTTGTGGAGGTATTTCCCTAAAAATGCAGTGCACAGACATCACATTATGAATGTGTAAATACATGTATGCAGCCTACACCACACACATATGTGTGGTGCCCATCAACACCCTCTGTTTTTCAGTTCTCTGATAATCAATGTCTCAAAGATTACGCTCCAGTGAAAATTTTTACATAGTGCACGTTGACAGTGAAATACTCTATAACGCTGTTTTTTTTGCGCACAGATATTTTTTCGCGAATGACGAGGTCATAAACATTTTCGCGAGACTTTGTTTTTGTGAATCGTTGCCGCCCTCTATGTTAATGCTCTATTAACAAAGCGCATGGAGACATTTTCGCGTGTTGTTAAATTCGTGATCTAACGGTGATTCGAGAAAGTCACAAAAATTAAACCCTCGTGAAAATAACAGCTTATACAGTACAGCAGCATTTCACGCTTTACTTCACAATGTGCATGCATGCAAATACACTGTGACAAACATTGAGAAATACAGTTCGACCTTGATTATCAGGCCATGTCGGGACCGGCGCTCATCCGGATAAGCGAATTGGCCGGATATGGGAGACACAATGTTAATGTATATAGCTGCCATCCAAGCTGCCGTCCCAGTGCACTGGCAGTTAGGCAGGTAGTGTACCCCGCAACGGTGGTGTAATCTATGCTAGCCTGCGCAAAATTGTAGTCCCTTCTTCACAAAAATAAAGTATATCTTTATGTGAAAATCATACATGTTTTACCTCATTAGATGTTGAGAAACCTATCATGTACATCTTATGAAATTAGTGAAATAGATCCATGAAAGTCACTGTTTTTTTTGTCAATTTTTGGATGAAAAAAAAAAGTCCTTTACTGCGTGAACGCGTCCGGATAATAGAGATTTCCGGATAAAAGGAGGCCAGATAATAGAGGTCGAAGTGTACTGTGGAATTTAGGATGGTAATTAAAACTTCACACAAAACAGGCATGCAAGACTTGAGTGTGAATCGTGTCGTACAACTGATGGTACAGATTTATGTGTATTCCTGGGGGGCATTTCATGAAGGAACTTGTCGGATAAAATATCTGACAAGTCAATTATATCCGACAAGTTTTGAGAAATTCTTTAGTCTGATTGGCTGATTTCTCAAAACTTGTCGGATATAATTGACTTGTCGGACATTTTATCCGACAAGTTCCTTCATGAAATGCCCCCCCTGATGTGACTTGACACATTTTGCATATCATTATGTGCATGTGCACTGCAAGCTGTACCATGTAATTTTGTGAATGAGAACAGTACCAAGTGAACTGCAGTATCCATTACTGTGGTATTTCACCAGTGAGAACCCTGCAAACAGATTACCATGGTATTATCCCACAGCAATTCCAACATAATTGCACCTATCATGCTATACACATCCCCAGACACACTGGATGTACGAGTAGCGAGGTCATTCTGGCTAATCATTGCAAACTAATCAACTCTGTTTCCAGGTTATCAGATGACAGACATCACACAGAGGATTTGCTTCGGAGGTTTACACCATGACTAGAATTTTGGCGAGGTCTCTACCCTTGGAATATTAATATGACACTACCAGCAAACATTAAAATCCAATACTTTCATTTCATGAAACCATGAAGCTACTTAGTTTGTAGCTTAATGCTGAAACTGAATGTGCCTGATTGTATGTGACGAGTCAATGACTTTGGAATTATCAAGCCCTTTCTGTAACTCTAGATAACTTATTCATAAAATGGAAATGGGGGGGGGGGGGGGTGGTTGCAGCACACACACAAACACACACACACAACAAAACCCATGACTTTTTAAAGGTTCTGCCTGGAGATGCTTCCCATCCCCACATGTTCTTAATCAAATCTGTGAACAGCACCCAACCCATGAAATTTACAAAAGTAAAAACCTTTGCGGAATATACCGCGTAGACAATATCATGTCCGACCTCTCCTATCCGGATATGTTGGGACCAGGGCTCATCCGGATAAAGGATTTAGCCAGATATAGGGACTCAATGTTTAATACATGCAGCTGCCTGCCCAAATGGTGGCTATTGCAGGTAGCATACACTGCTGTGATTTAGAGGTAGTGAGTGTCTGAATGCATGATATCATACAATATAGATGAAAATTAGATGTAAATGTATGTTAATTATATTGAGAATAATATATAATTCATAAGAGTTTGCGTGCGAATTTCATTTGAGTTTGAGACCCCCCTTTTCCCCTTTAATCATTAGACTTGAGGGGGGGGGGGGAGGGAACACAACACGCTGAGATCGCATCCATATGATAGAGAGATCCAAATAAAGGGAGGCCGGATAGGAGAGGTCGGACCAGGGAGGTGTTACAGAGATGGAGTGGCAACTCTTTGTAATTCATGCTAACACATGTTTGGGTTCAAGGCGTTACAATGTCTTGTCTAGCATTCCACTACGCTTTGAAGTCATGCTCGGCACCGCTCTAGTTGCAAAACGAAGTTCGGAGACGAAGAACGCATTTCACCTTTCGTTGAATTACAAGCTTTATTTCACCATAAAATTTTATATGAAATACTCAAATTGATTAAGAATAGTTTAGGAAAGAATTCAATATTATAAACATGTACATGTATTTCTAGTTTCTTCGTAATGCGCAAATCGAAATGAAATTAAAATTAGGCCCTCTTAAAAACCTAATATTTTTCTATAATGCGCATATTTCCGCATGTTAGTTAAATTCTATCTTTTAATCTGGGATATTTTGATCTTTCAAATAAAGTACTCCGCTAAAGCGTGTTCCAGCGTGCTTTTAAACTCTTTGCTGTTCAAATTGTCAGTTTTACACTGCATTTTGATTCGCTGCTCCAATCCAAGGTACACAAATTCATTGTTGCCATCACATTGAAAGAGAGAGCGAACTGCAGTAGGGGGAAGTGTTTCCTGGTGTGAGAGCCCGTCCCGATTACTGTACGAGCTGAAATTTTCGCTGTGGTTTTATTTTCGCGAATTTTGCAAATCGCCTTTGAACCGTGAAAATAACAACACGCGAAAATAACAACGCGTGAATAACTAAGTTCAGTTAGACCCTCGCAACCGCGAAATTAACAAGACGCGAAAATGTCCTCCAAGTAGCAATTCGCGAAAATATCTGTACGCGAAAATTTCAGCTCGTACAGTATTGCATGCTCTCTTTTGTCAAAGCACCTGGTTTCCACCTGTAGTTAAGCACATAACTTCTCGGCGGTGCCACGCATGACTTCAAAGGAGAGCAGGAGTTGTCTCTCCTTCTCTAGCACCTCCCTGGTCGGACTGTATAATCTGTATACACAAAAATATTATACAGACAGAGGTGGAGAAAGACAGTGAGATAGAGAGAGGGGGAGAGAGAGAGAGACAAAAATACACAGATTTTTCTGCATATATTACGGTTCCATGACATCTGCTCGATCTGCACGCTAAGCCAAACATAAATTCTACCCACAAACATAACCTTAACCCTAATTTTAATCCTCATATCAAACAAAACCAAAAACCCTATTACAACCCTAACCCTAACCCTAAGTCCCTGGAGAAAATAAGTCTGGAGCCATCGTCACAGGAGCAAATGTTGTGTCACCACATTATATTATATCCCTCTATGTAAACGCAGAGACTCCAATCCCAAGTAACTTCTGGTCTGGAGATTCTCCTGCCTAAAGCCCCTAGCAAACGGGAGACTCCAACTTTATGTGCGCGAAGCGTGAAGTCCCTTGTGACTGGGGTACTCCAGGGCCCACTTGGGCCCTGAAAGCTCTAGGGTTCCAGATGCTCTCTCCTGCTATCTCATGCTTATTTTTCAACGTACGATGACACTAAGTACACGAGATCATTTCAAGCGGGAGACACAGAGCCTGGGCGGGAGGAATTGCATCTCAAGCGGGAGAATGGGAGATTTTGCAAAAATGGGCTTTCGGCGGGAGATCTCCCGTTGAAAGCAGGAGAGTTGGAGTCTCTGTAAACAGTGATACAGAGTCAATGCAATAATCCACTCCAGAAAAAACTCTTCAACTGAAGGCATATTCCCCCATGTAAAAGATACTGAAAGGCACAACAGAGAAAAAAATTCATACTGTGCCAATGTTTTGCAACTGCACTTGACCCTTGTTTGCACTGAAAAAAAAAAAGACACAGACTCTTAAAACTAACAACATACTGCTTTATAGGAAATATAATGAATATAGATAGAATATAGAGTATAGAGCAGAGTTACTAATGCCAAGGAAGGTAAGTAAAGGAAAAGCAGGAAGGTACACAAATAACAACAAGGGTCTATTAGCATGTACATACAGGGAGGTGGGATTCCCACCTCCCTGGTACGTATCAGGCCTTTGGTACAATAGTTGTAAACCTGACATTTTTACTTGCATGTGCCAACCTGTTTGTTTATCATTTCTTTCTCACAGCACGTGGGTGAATGATGTCACAAAAATGCAGAGAAAAAAACCCAAACACCCTTCACTGGCCCTGGCCCGCTTTCGTCATCACAGACTACAGAGAATCCAGTGCTATATGCTTAATGAGGCATGGGGATGTTATGGGTGTACGTGCAGGACAACACGCACTGTAAAGTAGGAATACAGCGCACGTGCACAGCTTGCTCAGAGTACACAATCATAAGGTCTTCTGTACACAGTGAGTGGGTGGGGTCTGGACTCTCTCCTGTAGACCACTGTCATGTTACAAGGTCAAACATGAATCATTGTCATCAGTTCATTCTTTTCACTTCGTTACATCAAGGATACCATCCCTCATCACACCCCCACCCACTTCACAGTACAGATTGAATGTACAGTCAAATATTAATTACCCCTGACTATAATAGTGACGTCATGAAAGTTGTAGGATTTACAGATCAAAAGAATGCGTCAGCAAAGGACATTATTTCCATACATGGACTGTTTTAAATTTCTGATCACATAAACTTGCAAATGAAAATAAAAGTAAAATCGGCAGAATGAAAATATAAGATAGTAAAAGTATTACAGTAACATTACAAGCAAATAATTTGAGAGCTTTTAGTTTCAAGCTAGTTTCATGTCATGCAAAATGCACAAAAATTTCTACAGAACTTTTCCAATTTTCCACAAAAATCAACCCAAATCTTACATGGACACTTTTTTTTTTCTTTGCAAAGGTATGGGTAATGGTGTGTACCATATACTGGTAATACACACACTCACGACTTAAAAGTGATTACTCCCAGTAACACCACAGGAATGATGACAAACCAGTTAACTACCTAGTACTGCCACTGTAACAAAATCTGTATTTAGGCTGATAATATTTCAGATATGATGACATGTAGCATACCAGGCATTTAAACAGCGCAAGTTATACTTCCTACGTCTGCCTCTGATATCATTCTGCAAGACGACCCAGTGGTAGGTATGTCTGGAACCTTGACACAGGGAGGCCAGATTTCCTTGATTGAATTCACAGGTCAAGAGCCACTAAATCCTCTTAGGTATAGCCACAGTCACACTGGCAAAAGATCGCAAAGTTTAAGATCGTGATCGTTAAGATTTCAACGTGACTGCAAACTTCTAACAAAACTTCTTGCGGAAATTTCCACTCAAACTAGGGATATTTCCCGGATCCCCACCAATCTTCTCGACCTTTAGGCAGTGTGAACGCTAGCAACTGAAAATTTGCAAAGTTTGTCATGTGACCAGTCCACCATCTGTTTGCGAGCGGTGCCTCCAAAGCGCATGGTCGTTGTGATGTACGTGTACACATGCACTGTTAGGTCGTAATCACTAGCTGCCAGATTGTGTGCTATTTCTTTTTCCTTGCTCACGTGCACCAGTGACCCAAACTTCGAGAACTTGAAGATCAAGAAGTTTGGTTGTCAGTGTGGACGGACAAGCAAACTTCATGAAGACTTTGCAATCTTAAACTTGACGATCTTTTGCCAGTGTGACCGGGGCTTATAGTGACTGAGGTTTCAGACAGGATGGCAGTGGGGGAAGAAAAAAGAAGTCATAAATTCAGACATGCAGGCTCTGAAACACTTGCCGCCCAACATCTGTGTACAAAAAGCTTGATACGTTCTGACCACAAACACACTTACAAAACATACGTATGTACAATTGTACCAGGTATGTCAGAAAATTGAAAACTGCATTGACACAAGTCAGATTCAGATTTACATAGTCATGAATGATTAGTAAATTCCTACTAGTTGCAGTTAAGAATGCTAACTTCCTCAATTGCTGCTAAAATGGAAGGAAAAATTAACAGAAAAAATTATGTTTGCAACTGATTGACAAATTGCCCCTCATCAACATAAATAAGCACTGAATTGATCAGTTGTTTAGTAGTACCGTAGCCATGATAAAAGAAATCATGGGCGTACATACTCGAGCAGGAGTCAAACCTATGACCTCCTGGGCCCTATTTCATAAAAAGTTGATATGGTAGCAACTCTTGCTGGAATGGCAATTGTCATGGTAATGACACAAATCCAGCTTCCTGATTGGCTGTTGCTATAGGAAGTTGCCATTCCAGCAAGAGTTGCCATCCTAACATCTTTTATGAAATGGGGCCCTGATCTCCGGACAGGCATCATCTCCACTCACTAGACCACCGAGCTTTCGCCCGACAGCAAGTGTTGGTACTGCGTAATTATTCAAAAACATAAAAAACATAATTTTAAAACATCTCGATGGAAGAATTTCAAGAATTTGAATAACTGAAAAAATTACATTGCTTGATATATACTGTATACCAGTACTCCAAATTGAGGTCAAATTTCTATTTTTTTTTTTTCAACTGTCTCTGTTCCAGGATACTTGTGTTTGTGTGTTCACTAAACGTACGATGGTTGGGAGGGGGCTTAAATTGTAATTCATTGTATACAGCAAGTTTATATTCAAACGCTTTGTAGTTGAAAAAGAAAAAAAAAAATATACTCCAAGTTAACCCCTCCACAAAAAGTTGTCTTTTGACATCGTGCAAAATCGCATTTTAATTCTGAACACACTCTTCATAATGGAATTATTGATATAACTCATGTAGATATTAAACAGCATTGATGTATCAGATTCACTATTCATACCCACAACTCACTGTACCATACACCTTCATATGACGAAGCAGACGATAGATACAAAAACAGCAAAGGAGACTCAAATTTCATCTTGTACGGTAAAAGTTCAAACACGAACAATTTACAGTCAAATCTGAAGTAAAATATTTATATGAATTTCTTAGCATTTCCATGTTTTTGTGTGGCATTTTGGCGATTTCGGCCCATACAAAGAAAGATGGTGTAGGTCAGGGCTTGCTCATCAATCAGGATTGTATTGTCTGCTCTTGATCCCTCCAATATATAGCCTGGGCTAATTTCATTCAATACATGTATTCTATTAAATAAAGCGATAAAATTTACATGACATACACATGGCAGGGAGGGGTGAAAACTGTGTGAGACCAAGGACCGTAATGTAGTTACAAGTACAAGATGTAGTCAAATACACAATTCTTCCAAAACGCATTTACAGAGCACGCCAAGACATCTTCTGGAAGAGAAGCCCACATATCAAAGTTCTCTATTGGCAGAAAAGTACAATACTTCCTCACATCCAATCTAGCATACGGTTTTCCAAGCTTCATTGTTAGTGACCACGAGTTCTTCTACCACTGTTTCAAAACAACATGTCAAACCTAGATATTGAATATGCAAGAAACTGAGAGATGGTTTCGGTTAGGTGATGTGGATGTCAAGAGTAGGACAAAATGTAAAATTCCGGGAGTCATTTTCGTGGCCCTTCTTTAGACACCTAGCTTGAATGGCGCCCATACAGCCTGGCAATATTCCAAGATAGGTCTGAAGCCCGCCGCACACTATACAGCGCAACGCACACTATATGATCAGACTACACAACTGGGCTTATGACCATTCTGGCTTCAGTACATTTTACCAATGAGTACAAGTAGGGTGTCTGATCGCGCACTGCCAACCTTAGACAAAAACGTGCCCCTATCTTATAACATGCAAGTCCCATAGAACACAATGGAGCCGCCCGCCTACGCTGTTTTGACCCAGCATTTTTGTGCTAAATTTCGCCTTTATTGCCAAATCCCCAGACCATGCTGTAAACGAACCCTGACAAATTTGGTATCATATGAAAGAGGAAGTTTTTCTCCATATCTTATCAGAACAGCGGTACATGAATCCGACGATACATTGATTTAAACATCGATAGAATCACATCTATCCCCATATCTCAGCGTCTGCCTCGCTACTTGTATCACCATGAGACATGCTAGTAGTTGAGGATATGCTGAATCCGATGGTGCGATTAGTTTTTACGCTAGCTCCACGTCTTGGTGTGGGGATATTGCTTTGAAGATACCCCTTGCAATAATTTTTTGGTCACAGCGAACGTTTTAGGCGTGGCTTTGTATGCAAGAATCCATAATGTGGCTTCGTATGCAAGAATCCATAGTAACTTTTGCGAAGGAGCTAATGCATATAAAAAATTTCATACGCAGCGCCGTCTACCACATGGCCTCTGCGGTGTGTGGATCGCATGTGCATGCAGCGCACGCCCGATGCAGAGAGCTACCTCTGTGTGTGTGTGTGTGTGTGTGTGTACATACGTATGTACGTACGTGCATATCACGAGGTTTGTCCAATCAGTCAGCAGCTACATGTAGCTGCAGGAAACTGAGCTGTCGCTTGCGATAGCTCTACAACACACATCACACACACCACTCTGTACAGTACATACTGGATACAGTCACGCTCACAAATCACGAACGTCTTGGCTAATCAGATTGAAAACGCATAACAACCAGACTCTACTAAATTTCTATCTACTATAATTAGTTTACATGTGGACTGGTTATGATCTTATCATTGCTTATTTATATTTCGAAAGTGCACTCACGATGCTTGAGTCACTGGTACTGAGAAGTCGATTGTGAATACATGTCCGCTTAGCCAAGTACGAACGAAGGAGGCCTAACTAACATTACTGTGGTAGCAGTGTATCCCATGGCATTACGAATACCCAATCTTCATTACAACAAACTTGTCAACCACAGGGTGAAAAAACAGAGTTGCCATTTATCAGGCCAAGATACAAGCTCGACCAGGGGGGCATTTCATGAAGCATTTTGTCAGATATTTCGTCTGACAAAACGTTAAAAGCTACTGAAATCCTTGCATTTGATTGGCTGAGAGCAAATTTGTCCGACAAGTTGTCGGACAAAATGCTTCATGAAATGCCTCCCAGGTCAAGTTCTCCAGGGTCGGGTTTGTGATTGGACAACTCAACCCAATTTCGTTTGCTACAGATCTTTACAGAATGAAACACATTTCTGTCACTTTTGGCATAATTGTAGGTTAGTCGAGTGATGTACGAAAAAGGCTTCTTTTGAATTCTAAAAGCAATTTCCTTTTTATTTTCTGATGCTGTGAAGAAATATTTCACAGCATTTCCTGCTCTGAAAATCTCAGTGACTGAGCTCTTTCTTGTGACAATAGCCTGTATGGTAAGGTTAAACTTGTTGAGAAAATTCCATGAAATGATAGAAACAAACATCAAAAGATAATACTTCATAGTTATAGAGGTAGGCCTATAGGTAAATTTACATGTGTTTTCTATCCCTGGTGACGTTTTCATGAGCAGAAAAATCTATTGAGAAAAATGAAACAAAGGTGACTTCTACTTCGAATTGCCTTCGGCCTTCGCTCATACTTGTTCATTCAGTCGTACAGAACAGTGTGCTCAGGGTGGCGCTCACTCCCACTGATACCAGCACAACGGGATACAGTATTCATCGCATAATCGGGCATCTGATAATCGGGAACCTCGCTTAAATGACATACACTTCCCAGAAACATTTCCAATGCATGTTATTTTCACTGGATAATCGGGCGGGGACCTCTGATAAACGGGACAATTTTTCTTAAAGCGATCTTTGATTTTGTTGATATTTTATACAAAAAATCTACCAAAATACCACAACAATATTTCAGAGATTCCCTGTCAGTTGTCGTTTACATCGAACTTACAAAGCAAGCTTCGGACTGGTGTGTTTTGACCTCCGTCCATCCAGTACACGTACATGCATAGCCACGAAAGTGCCATATGTGTAAGTATCCATGCCATTGCGAAACACATGCTTTCGCGAACATTCTTCTCCCCTACACATAAGCAAAGCCATGTGCAGTGCAGGGAGAGCTAGAGGGTCGCGCCGAGGGGTAGCGTGGTTGTGTATTCATGTACATATACAGTACGTCAGTATGCATGTGTGTGTGTGTGTGTGTGTGCACTACATGTACATGTCGTGCCGTTAGTGTATGGTGAGTACTCATCGCGAAATCGGGCACCTCGCTTAAAGGGGCCGTGTTTGCTACTCCCAACCTGTCCCGATTATGCGATGAATACTGTACAAACAGGATACGAACGGGATACCAGGCCACAGCACAGCACAGGGCCCCCAGGCTGTAACGTTAGGGATGGCTGTCATACAGCTCGATGGGCACAGCCATCTAGCCAACTGTTTTGCTCAGCAGTGACGAAGTCAACCTTCGAGAGCAGAATACTGTGAAATCACGTCACATAATAGATTTAGAAAGGAATTGCTTTTAAAATTCGATAAAACCCCTTTTTCAAACATAATTTGACTAATCTATGCCATAGAACGAGCTATAGGCCTAGACCAGCTTTCAGCTATAAAGCCACCTGAATGAACGAAAGTCTCCGTACTCAGTCGCCACGTCTGCACTCAAGCATTGCCGCGCCGCCGCGCCTGGCGACACTCACGCCAGTAATCGCTCGCATTTCAGCATTCGCATGGGTCGTTTGACATCGCATTTAAATCCATGATTTTAGATATGATGCCTCGAACCGATTTTGCTCAAATTTCGTGAGTAACTAGGAAACTTGTGAAGCTTTATGGACATAATCAAGCGAATTGCCGCAGTCCTTTCATTTTCGCGTTGCATTGCAAAAAAGCGTGGAGACTCCTTATATTATTCTGTAAGGGGTGCCCCGGGGGTTACTTATAAGGGGGACGGGGTCACTTATAAGGGGGACGGGTTACTTATAAGGAGGGGCCCCCCTTGTGAGTGGGTTTCCCGAACTGGTCTGGAGGAGCCTTTTACTTATACCGTCTTCTAATAACTATTCTAACGGAAGTCTCCGTGGAACCTATCCCCGGCCCGGGCCCCAATAACGACGACCAGATAAAAGACCGATCTTTCGGTCAAGTCTGTCACTATGACTCTATGAGTGTCAGCATGGTCAGTGCATGCGTGCAGCTTGCAGTGACCTAACTGTACACAGCCCAGTCGCTGTACATGGTACGTCGCGACGTACCATGTACAGCGACTGGGCTGTGTATAGTTAGGCCTGGCGTGAAAGATTGTGTACCGTGTGGACATGCTAGATATGATGATCAATTTCGGTAAGTTTCATTGCGTACATTTGAATACTGATAGCATCAGATGTAGAGTAAATATTGAAGAGTATACTCGATGAGTTTGAGGTGACAAAAATGATGTTAAGTATCAAAATTCAAAGCTATCATGATACGATTACGTCGCTCTCCTAGTGGTTGGTGGTCGCGCTCGTACAGCCCTGTCGCGACGTACCATGTATGGTTGAGGGGTCTAGATATCGCGCACGAAAATTTGTGATGCTCTTATAATAAAAATTATTCCACAATCGTACCTGAATTTCTCAATAAATATCACGAAAATGCAGAAAAATCACCTCCCAGAATCTCCTGATGATACGATGACGGAGTAGTGCGCTGTCGCCGTTTGTATGTTGGACTTAATTTTATGCATTCAATTTCTTGGGGTATGTAAAGGTCGCGCAGCTGCCCTATGTAGTTTCATGCGTGAAAGTGTCTGCCCTCTCTGCGGCTGCAACGTGCTTCGGCTTTCGTAGAATATTATAAACGATCGATCGAACAAATTACGAATTCTATCGGCTACGATCATACGAACGAGACAAGCGAGACGACACGTCTAGGCTACAACATCCTTGAAAAAAGATTTTAAGCTAAGGTAGGTAAATTACAAGGTAAAAAATTGGAAATTTAGTGAAAAATTTGTTCGAAAAAATTGGAAATTTAGTGAAAAATTTGTTCGAAATCAAAATTTCTTATCTGCTTCCTTCTCATGTTTAGCGGTTGTCAGGTATGTTTATTCCATGGGCGTATCGGCAAGTTTTGCGCTTAGTCTTACGCGTAATATTGCTTGCTATACGCAGTTTCGCCATGCGCGACCATTAAGTCCCTGCGCGAGACCTAGTAGGGTTGGACCTACTACTAATCGACCGCCTAATGTTTATTTGCTTGATAAGAATATTTAACACTGAAATTCACGTAAAAAACTTGACCTACGTGATTGAGAAAATCCAGCTCTATCAAATGCCGTTGTTCCCTTTTCGATTCGAAGTTTCAGTGCAAAAATATCGCAGACGAACTTGCGTGGCCTCGTTTCAGCTCCCCGCGGTAAATCGCGTTTTTAGGATCGACCGCTGATTTTGCATTGACAATGCACGTAAACCGAGTTGTATTGAACACCGTGTTGTACGAAGCTTTTTAGAAGCCTTTTAGAAACTTCCATAGACATTACATTGTGCTGTCATTACGATTCGGTGAAAATATTCATTCGAAATTTTGTCCTTGATTAAAACCATTAATGAACAGTGAATTATCGCGTTTTCCCACACCATCCTAATCTACATTCAAAGCCAATCCATTTTTATGTGCTTTGCGCGCAGAGAAGTGCGTACTAAGTGTTCAGTGCGCGAATTATACGCGGTCGGTTTCAATAAGGGTGGTCGATATGTATGGTTGAGGGGTCTAGATATCGCGCACGAAAATTTGAAATGCTCTTATAATAGAAGTTATTCCATAATTGTACCTGAATTTCTCAGTGAATATCACGAAAATGCAGAAAAATCACCTCCCAGAATCTCCTGATGATACGATGACGGAGTAGTGCGCTGTCGCCGTTTGTATGTCGGACTTTTTTTTATGCGTTCAATTTCTCGGGGTATGTAAAGATCGCGCAGCTGCCCTCTGTAGTTTCATGCGTGAAAGTGTCTGCCCCTCTGCGTCTGTAACGTGCTCCGGCTTTCGTAGAATATTTTTTCACTAATGTTCATTAATGGTTTTAATCAAGGACAAAATTTCGAATGAATATTTTCACCGAATCGTAATGACAGCACAATGTAATGTCTATGGAAGTTTCTAAAAGGCTTCTAAAAAGCTTCGTACAACACGGTGTTCAATACAACTCGGTTTGCGTGCATTGTCAATGCAAAATCAGCGGTCGATCCTTAAAACGCGATTTACCGCGGGGAGCTGAAACGAGGCCACGCAAGTTCGTCGGCGATATTTCTGCACTGAAACTTCGAATTGAAAAGGGAACAACGGCATTTGATAGAGCTGGATTTTCTCAATCACGTAGGTCAAGTTTTTTAGGTGAATTTTTGTGTTAAATATTCTTATCAAGCAAATAAACATTAGGCGGTCGATTAGTAGTAGGTCCAACCCTACCCTTACTATACCAGTAGAGTCTAGGGCTACTAGAGCCTATACCCTTACTATACAGCGACTGGGCTGTGTATAGTTAGCAGTGCAGTGACCCTTCTTCGTCGCCTTCTTCTTTGACTAGTACTAGATTTCTAGTACAGAAAGATCCGTCTGTCCGGAGGAGTCTTTTATATTTTTCACGTTATCGCTCTCCTCCGTAGGACACCTGGGGGGCATTAAGGAACTTGTCGGATCTGACAAGTCAATTATAATACATAGGCCTATATATCCGACAAGTTTTGAGAAATTCTTTAGTCTGATTGGCTGATTTCTCTGAACTTGTCGGATATAATTGACTTGGCGGACATTTTATCCGACAAGTTTCTTCATGAAATACCCCCGGGATGCAGGAGGGGATCCGTGAAGCCAGCAGACGCAGTCTCCGCGGAACATTCACCGACGGCCAGATACAGAGTGATCTTTAACTTCGGTCAAGTAAAGATTAACGTTATCATGGTTATAGACTCTAGACCCTGGCCTAGATCTAGATATAAATTTATGTCTAACATTGTTCTTGTTTACTTACTCGCTCGATCTGTTCCTTGGCCAGGCTTATGGATGGTTTCATTCACGTAAAAAGGACAGAGTAATTGTTAGAAGAGACTCTTGATGGCCGATTCGGTGATATAGGGAGATCACAGAATAGTACAGGCATCTAATATGATCATATGCGCAGTAACTAGACACGCGTGCACGTAGTCTATTGGTTTTTCGTGTGTTGACTTCGCAAATTCAGACAGGCAAGACGTGTTGGCTTCACAGAGAGTTCTGTGGTTGGCTTTGATGGTCAGATGTGTCCGTCCGTGTCCCTGGTGGAAGGGTCAGGGTTTGTTTTGGAATGGTCTAGTGACCCGGAAATAGTATTGAACGTTCAGCTGTGTACTAGTATTGGTGAGTCTAGTCGATTTCGTGTGAGGGGTGTTATTGCATTTTCGGAAGATGAGGCAACTGATTACATACTTCATTAGAGGGATTTCAAATGGTGGTATTTATGAAATCAACATTTAGAATTTCTTGTTCATTATTTTTTAGGTAGGACACTCAAAAAACAATTTGAAATTTAATGAATTAGAATTTTCAAACTTGCCTAACCCTATTTTGCAAACATTGACTTGTCTAAATATATTTGAATATATAAAATTATGGGCCTACTGAGTGCTCTAACGGTAGCGTGGCCGAGTGGTCTAAGGCGCTGGTTTTAGGCACCAGTCATTTCGATGGCGTGGGTTCGAATCCCACCGCTGCCACAATTTCTTTGCACTCTTTAATAGTTCCCTATTTCTTGCTAAACACGGCGTCGAACGTTATTCTTATGTTGATATAGTGAAGGTTTCAACGACAGCCACAAATTGGTAATAATAAATCGGTGGTAAATTGGTAAAACGGGGAGCACTAGCATGTACAAATTATACACTAAATAGCATTCAATAATGCAATATCTCGAGTGCTTGAAGTGTGGTGATAGATGGAATGCAGAAGCGTAAAAATGCAGTGTTTGTGTGTGTAGTGTGGTGTGCTTCAACACTGTCACACGAATGGTCACACCATGACGTGGACTTAAAAAATCCACCTGCAAAATGCTTGCTAGGCATATCTCCTTGAACTGCGAAAGAAGACATTGACAAAAATATAACCGTAAGTGTATAACGGCAAGATCAACGTTGATCTTGCTGATACACTGTAAGGATTCGGAAAATCAACTGCAACGTCCAAGTGTCTTCATCAGCGTACATGTTGTTGTAAGTATTTACATCGTATAATTATGTTTGTAACTTCGGTAAGCGGATTTCCATTGCAGCTGAAAATTAATATTTTCTTTGTACAACAACGAAAATTTTATCAAAATGGGATGAAAAATAAAGTTATGACATTTTGAAGTTTCGCTTATTTTTCAGGAAACACTTCTTGAACAGTCAATATGAACATGCAAATATTGAAGTGATGATGTCATCCCCTCATAAATTGCCATAATTATAGTTCGTAGGCCTACAAAACATTTTGAAATTTCAATTTTTTCATTCAAATGCAATTACACTCAAGTCTGAAACCCTGATTTATTAAACTGGTCATTATTCTGAAATTATTCAATCAATGATAACATCATTTTTATATTTTTTGTTAAAAAAAATTGAATTTTCCTCATTTTTTTTTTGTACACGATCAATGGAAAATTGTGAGGTGATGACATCGTCATCTCATTATTTTCAACTTCAGCTTCAACTTTATTTTTTCATTTCCATTAAACAAACATGGAAAATTATATACAAAGCATTAACAGAACATATTTGTAACAATATCAAAAACATACATGTGATCACAACATAATTCATTTTCTAAGGTATCCGGATACATTATGCATAATACAAGGATTGGAATGGAAATGGAGGGTCCCACTAAAAAGCAAAGCTTGTAGGGTATGGGACCCTCGGAAAGTACATCGACGAGAACAAATATTGACTTAATGAAACTACAAACATTATATGAAACAAAATCAAAGAAACCAATGTCAACTGACATGAAATCAACTTTGGAAGGAAAAAAGAAAGGAAAAAAGGAAAAAGAAGAAAAAGGGGAAAAATGAAACTACAACACGCGCCATCGTGGACACAAGCAGACTGGATTTCATGATGTACCGGTAAGTGTAATGATAAGACGCCCCTGGATTGATATTGCGAAGGATTGGGTACACATACCGGTATGAATGCAGAAGAGCGGACATCTAAAAAAAAAAAATATATAGAAAAAAGGAGAAAATAGACACACTGCTGTAAGGTACAATAAAAGTAACATCTGAGGAGGACTTATGTTTGACAAATTATTTTTCTATGATAAAAAAAAAATGATTTCTGTATGATTGCTTAATGCTTGCTAAAAAGATGACTTGATTGAGACAACAAAAACAAACCTAATTCGGTTGTATATCAGAAGATTTCAATAGAAATCATTTTAATTTGTTCTTGAAAGAATTTAAAGTTTTTGCTGATACTATATGTCGTTATAGGAAGTGAGTTCCAATACTTTGGCCCATCGTAGATGAAGTTGTTCTGAGCCAGTAAAGTCCTTAAAAATGGCAATATTTGCATATTCATGTCAACGGTATGAGAAGTGTTCTGCAGAAAATTTGCGAACTTTACAATATTTCATAACTTCCTTAATTTTCCTCAGATTTTGATCAAATTTTCACTGTTGTACTCGTAAGATCTTACTCTTTCTCATCGGACTGACTTATAACTGGGCTGCATGGAATTCCTCTTTAATGCCCGAGTGGTCGTAATTTTAAGTTTCTTGCTCAACGGAAAACATCAGAATATTTTTTCTTTCTTTCTTTTTGAAAGTACTTCCCTCTCTCAGGCCCATAGACCGTGCCAGCGTTCTGAAGGATTCGAATTCGTTTTACCTTTTGTTTCTTGTCTTCCAGCAATAATCATTTAATATATTGTAATGGCAATGATAGCATGACTGCTACTGCTGTCACTACTACTAAGTTACTACTACTACTACTACTACTACTACTATTACTACTACTACTACTACTACTACTACTACTACTACTACTACTACTACTACTCTGGTGCTGCTAGTGCTGCTACTACTACTACTACTTCTACTACTACTACTATACTACTACTACTACTACTACTACTACTACTACTACTACTACTACTACTACTACCACTACTACTACTACTACTACTACTACTACTACTACTACTACTACTACTACTACTATAAAGCTACTACTACTTTCAGTAAGTTTACTTAACAAGTACCACTGGCTGCTATTTTAATTGTGTCATGAATTAAAGGAGAAAGGGATCTGAGGAGGTACAGAAGAACGAAAGAAAAAGCTGAGCAAGACGAAAGAAGTGATCTTCTACATATTTGGTTAAAAAAAGGTACTTGGTTAAAAAAAGGTACATGTACTTTTTCAACTAGTATGTTTATTGAGTCATGTAAACAAATGACGTGTATCTAAATTTCATTTGGAAATGTACTAGTTACATTGTACTTAATTTGCTTATATGAAATTGTCATATTGTATGTTTTGGCCGGAAATGAAATAAAAATGAAATGAAATGAAATGAAAAAAAGGTAATTTTTTTTTTTTACAAATCCCCCCCCCGAAAAAAAGTCATTGTGTTGAACTCGCTATTTTGTTTATTGTTGTTGCTGTTGTTGTTGTTGCTGTTGTTGTTTTTGTTGTCTTGTTTGAGCACCTTTCTACAGCATGTATATTACTATATAGATGATGCCAAATCCTTAATTTCTTTGACTGGAAAAGGTGACCACACATTCGTTTATCAGCGGGCTGGACGATGTTGTCTTCCGCACCGCATCCTCTCGGTCAACAAGCACGACAAAGGCACGCTTTGCAAGAAGTGAAATACCGCCACCTATTGTTGGTTTAACACAAACATAGTACAGTCTCGTCTGCGAAGAGTGACAAAATACATGTAGATAAATCATCGCTGAATGAACAATATTTAAATTGAAAGACAGTTTTGCCTTCATAGAACATGAATTCAGAGTGATAGACGGATAAATCGAAATGAACTAGTAAAGAGATGAGTTCAAACATTGCACTTACACAGATTACGGGCTAACATACAAGTGCAATGACACACATTTTGCCCATCAGGGCTGCTGATTCTCACGCAGTGAACCTGACTCTTTTATGTCTTACACGAGTTCATGCTGATGAAAGGGGGAAAAAAAGACACAAAGTATGATATTCAAATGGGAAAATGTATCAAGGAGGGCCTGGCTTTTGTATTTCAAACCTTGGAAGGAGTATACTGTTGGTATCTAATTTTTAAACAGGTAACCTGAACCCCTAGACAGGAATGAATTTTTTTACGAATCTAATGCACTTGACTGAATCATTTTAATGATGGCATATGCAGGAGCTTCCCTCGTTCTCATACCTTGCCTAGACCCACTACCTTCCCCCCCCCCCCCCAGCACTTTGCTCCCTGGCAATGTCACACCCACTCCTTTTGTTGACAGCCCAAATTACGTGCACATATACGTAGCACATAATTATACATAATAATATTGATAATAATAATGATAATAGTAATAATAATAATAATAATAATAATAATAATAATAATAATAATAATAATAATAATAATAACAATGATAATAATAATAATAATAATAATAATAATAATAATGATAATAATAATAATAATAATAATAACAATGATAATAATAATAATAATAATAATAATAATAATAATAATAATAATAATAATAATAATAATAATGATAATAATAATAATAATACATATATACATAAATCTGTATTCAAGATACGGGAGGGGGAGGATAAACAATATTATGCAACGTCAATGAAATCAATCGTTTTTTAAAGATTTTCAAAGATATTTTGTTTTTGCCGATATGAAAGGACGCTGAAAAGATAATGAAGTATAAGGGACTATAAAACTGAGGATTAAGATAAATATTACAGTATGAGATAAAAAGCAATAAACTCCCATTACTATGTTGTTTATGTGAATCTAAAAGTCACATTTAGAGCGCTGTATTATAGCCGTCTTGTTAGGAGGTGGTGATATCCCCTCAACGAAGTCACAGAAGCTAATCAATTTCTCTCCGCAAAACAAAAAAAAAAAAAAGAAAAAAGAAAAAAAAAACAGATTGAATTCGTGCTGTATAGTTCACTGGTTACTGTGTTATCCTATTGCATTTTTCATAATCATTGTATATGGAGCCCAATTTTCTGGAAAACACTGATTTTTTTTCCCCCTAACGTCTTTCGCTGTAATTTTCTTTGGAGCGTTGCCATTTTTTTCCTTTTTTTTTCGCACAACATAGGCTGCATATATAATATGGGGTGTACGTGTATTTTATTGTCTGTGCTGCTGCAAGCAGCCCTTTGGGGCCTCAGGGCACTGTTGCCGTCTGTGAAATGCCTCCCTCTATTGTTGATTTACTGTACACGAAAGGCCGTTGAATGACGGTGGAGTGTTGTGTGTGCGGAGAAACTGAGCGGTAATTGTAGCAAATATGATTATCATTGAGTGTATCGCTTTCTGATCAGTTTACAAATAGATTATCGTGTTTCTTGGACGTGCTCTGGTTATATTGCTTTGTTTTCGTGTTTGCGCTGTTCTCTGCTTTAAAAGCTTCTGGTCGCGCATTATGCAGATTTGCGCGGTAGGCTAAATGATCCAATTATGCAGACTGTGCCAAGATATTGCACAAAGACAGATTCCGCTCGACCGAGCCAGTAAGGAAAATGATGAATTAAATCAATTATAATTTTTTGGAGGACAGAAACGAGCAAATAAGGCGGAAAGTTTCCATTTCAAAGAGGAAATTTTACCCCAGGGACACGGCCATTACGTGATACACTTAGCGTTCATCAATCCGAGGACATCGCTTCTCTTGTTCCAACCTTCGAAATTTCTTCCTCCTACCTCTCTCTCTCTTTCGCTCCCTCTCTCCCTTTATCATAATTTTCTGCCACTCCCCCACCCTCTCTCAAGTTCTTCCCTCTCTCCCTTTTTCCTGGATGCGTCTCTGTACTGTCGTATCAGTTACATCTTTTCCGAAATAGGGTCAATACCGTGGCCTCGCGTTCGGTCTGCCCAGAAGGACAGTAGTCTATAAAAACGAGACACTGTTTGGTCCAAAGAGGAGGCAGAGAATCTCTGTGGTTGGTCTCTGTAAACAAGCCACTTATAGTCCGCATGAAAGGCATGGAACGTCGACATTCTCCCTACACGGAGCATAGATTGAGTTTTACTGTGTTTTTTTTTTTGTGGGGGGGGGGGTAAACTCAGCACACTTGAACCAACGACACGCATGCAAGCTAGATGTAACGAACACAACCTCGCACACACAGACACAGACACACACATTTATCACTCATTATATACACATACACACAAGCGCTCACACACACACAAACACACACACATACAGAAACACACCTGATATTGTAGTCGGTAATTTTAGTCACTTATTTTTTCACAGTTTATTGTTGGTGTTTTCTCATGATATCTGAAAAATGAGTGAAACGCACACAGATAGAAAAGAAAACTTGACGTTAAAGACCGAATATAGGAACGCACAATCCATATTCCGTCCCCTGGGTTCAATATTGAAAACTACAGTCCCACATCCCCCCCCCCCCCCGTCAACATTTAAAGAAAGCGACGAGATTGGCTGTACCAGGGCGGTGAGAGGACCTCCCTGGCTGTACTGTTGCTTACACACCCCTTTCGGACTCCCGGGAAGATGGAGAATTTCAGATGAACAATACGAAGTGCGTTCCCTACCATCCAAAGTTGATGTATGATATTGATGTGGCTCTGATGATGTCACACGCACATAATATAATAATCTAACTATGATTATTCCATGAGTTCCTGCGAATCCTGTCCACGAATTCGTGTGGATGATGTGAATGATAAAATTATGACGCAAAACATTTTCTTTTCTAGAGGAGAAGAAAAAAATCACAGCTCCTAATGAATTCTGCTGAGGTAAATCTTAAAGAGATTATCTCTTCTCTGTACAGATCTTTGTGCTTTTTCTGGAGAGTACTATCCCAAAAATGGGAGAAGGGGGAGGGGGGGGGGGAGGACCCACGGATTTGGAGACTTTTTGCGGAGTTTTCACAGAAGGATGAGGTCTACAACGAACCAAGTTAACGTACCTACTCATCATTAAATAGCAAATAATTCTAATAATAAATCGTGAGTGATATGGATTCTATCATTCTTATATAGCTCTCACACACGCCTCTCTGGAAAAAAAAACAACAACAACCACACAACAACAACAACATCTGCAAGTCGCACACCGGAGGGACAAAGTGAGGTTATCCAAACAAAAAGCAAAAAACAAAGCACGGCAACCACTGTGTTGTGTTTGACAAATTAAAAACAATAGTAATAATAATGATGTCTGGTCCATAACTCCTTATAATTTCCTTTTGTCAATGCCTTGCACGTGTTACTCAACGCATCTTTCATTTGTGTTTGCTCACTTCGGTAGATGCGTTTTCCGTCTACGCTCAGCATGTGCGGCGTCGTCATTCCCAAGGCGGCGACGGCGCGCCGCCGCGGCGGCGTTTGGGCTGTTATGCGCTCTCGTCTGCTCTACTTATACTCCCAAAGTTCTAAAGAGCGACGCTTTCCGCGCCAAATCACGCGATCGTAAACGTCGACTGGAGCACGATCAAAGACACTGTGGGTTCTTATCACGTTAAAGCATGTCATTGTAGTATCATCGGCATTACTTAAAAGCAAAATACCCCACCATGGTCAAATTGACTTTAAGAAAAAGGAGACAGATCAAATTGGAACGGTATAAGTTTCATGTCGATGAGCATGAAGCAAGGAATTCGTTGAATCTGAAAATTACAATAATAATGATACGTTTACACTGCGTAACAAGAGAAGTAATGATACCATTGGCTCGCAACGCTTCCACTGGTTTATTCATTGGAAATGTTATGATACGGGTGCTGTTCGTTATTCCGAAGGTTCGCTATTCCGAAGGTTCGTTATTCCGAAGGGTCGTTAATCCGAAACATGCAAATTCCCTATACCTAGAGGTTCGTTAATCCGAAAATGAAAAAGGGTTCGAAAATTTGTGGCGTTATTCCGAAGGTTCGTTACTCTGAAGATTGGTTGATCCGAAAATGAAATTCGGAACAATGAACCTTCGGAAAAATGAATCATGGGAATAAAGAGCCTTCGGAATAACGAACTTTCGGAATAACGAGCTGTAACCTAACAGTATGATACATGGGCGCAGTTTGATAGATGACTTGCGGACTGGTCACCCTATACCCAATCGGCGTGTTTTTTGTTGTGACCAATGTAATTGTTTCATGGAAATAAGTGTGTACGAATTTATCACTCACATGTAATATTTTGATTTGATGTTCGCCTTGTTTATTTTATGAAGCTTACTTTATTCTGCTATTTGTTAAAGGCAACTTCAGTGTGAGTTGGGTTTAACTTTAGGTTATTCGGAATCAAGTGAGGTCAAAACAATTAAAGACAGTATTATGTCCATGACAAAAACAGTAAAACGATTTGATAATACATTTTTTTATTTTATTCAGTGCATAATAGTATCTCAAGATATAACTAAGCCTTTTCCAGAGGATCCTGCATGCACCTATCATGACATTTCTCGTTCATTATAATCCTACAGGGGCCATACACGTGAAGTACTACGTCTTGCACAAGGATACGAGCCTCTGATCTTCTCTTCCAGGTCTCGGAACAACGTACCACGGAACCACGATTCCCACCCCCATCCCCTTCCACCAGGAAAAAAGTTAACCTCCTCAGTCAGTGTCTGTTCAGCAGTCATGTTGGACAATCCGTTGAAGTGCTATCAGTCTGTTTGATTTTACACAACACAGTTTTGGTTCATGGCAATGTCGCCTTCTCCTGAAGGGAATAGGTATTGTGATGTCACAGTATAGCACAATAATATAAAGAAAATTGTACATTACTACCGAATCCCACCAAGACATATCTTCTATCTCTTTTTTAGACAAACAAGTACACATTGATTTCTCGTGGCCTTATGTCATTGAATATCTACTTTGTGGCTTTTACGCCTGTACTGGAGCTAGGTCAAGTGCTCTTTTCGATGGCCAGAAATGAGTCTTGTTAAAAAAAAGTATATACGTCCATGCAGCTCAGATTTTTCAAACAGGGGGCATTGATAATGTCTTTTATTACCGTATAAATAAGACCACATTTTCATATTTAGCAGAAGCGTGCTTTCAAAACTAGACTAAATTAACGACAGTTACTCTGATAAGTTGCGCTGTGTTGGGACAGGATAGGCAGAATTGATTGATAGGGAAGAGAGACTGAAAGTGTGTCGTAATCGTGCCGAAAGCTCTTTAGCATATTTGGCTATCGAAACTATACTCTCGCGTTAGGCTGTAGAGGAGCGCTGCTGAACTAAAAATAACCCGTCATTTTCTGAAAGAGACAGCTGGTTTAAAGTAACCTTTAGAAAAGAATTCTATTCTTTCCTTTCCGCAAAAGGCTTTCTCTTTATTTGGAGTAAAAAGAAAAGAACCAGGACATGCAACCCTTGATGGTTTCCCGTCATTCAGTCATTGCATTCAAGAAATCATAGTTTCACTTTTCTACAATCATCATTTAATTTGCAAGAAAAAAAAAATACATCATGTTATGAGATCATAACGCGTTTTAGTTTCTTTTCGCAATTTTTACCCTCCATTCCTTCCACTGACGGTAATACTGGTTTTTATTATCATACTACACTTCTTTGGCTTTCTTCGGCGTCTGGATTTTAGTACACATGTATAATAAGGGAGTTCACGGTTGTGATTTGCGCATGTGCAGAACAAAGGTCAAATGAGAATGTTTGTGTAATTGCCACTGACTTTAAAAAACAAAGAAGTCTCGAGCAACTATGAGAATCTGAATTATGTTAGTACAATGTATGTGTTTCAGACAAAATTGGAATGTACAGGTGTAAGTCATTCATCAACACTGTTTAGCATAATCTCTCCATGCACTTTCTCAACATTGATTAAATGCAAGATGACATGCTTCAAGAAGGAATTCTTGATCACAACACAATACCAGTCCATGGTATTTCAAAGTCTGTGGTGTATAGGGGTCAAATGAGACATGCACTAACCATGAACTCCCTTATACATGTATATAAAGTACTCGTTTGAAACAAGTTACATAATAGCGGAAATGTATGCGACATCACGAGTTCATGGTGGCCATTCAAGTTATTGCTTCGGTAAATATCTGACCTTTTGAACTCTTCCTGGAAACTATGTTCTCGTTACAAGAAGGAAACGGAAACAATCGGGTCAAAAATTTGCTAATGCTTCTCCCGAAAACTCCAATGGCATTGGCACACGCATTCGGTTGTTGCATGGAGCTCGGTTCTGTTACCCCATTTGTCTTTCCATTGAGATAGAGAAGAAAAAAAAAATCACCCACATCCGTTTTTTCTCCTGCTGTAGTGCAGCAAACTTTTGTCCAACTTGCCACTGACTTTTCTTCGACCTTCTCAGCTGCAGTGACAACTACGTGCCATATATAGATCTATTTGTGTCAACGTATAATTGATAGGGTTATAGCTATTATTACTGGTGTGACAATGAGTGTGTAGAGAGGCAGTGTGCATATACATCAATCACATGCGAGAACCTATAATGTTAAAGGTACTTGTTTACCATTGCGTGCAGTGATTAAAAAAAAACCGTTCATGTTATCGCATTTGTGCTTATGTGTAGGTCAGTTGTATCACAAAATATTCTACCATGTAAAGATTTTGCGATATAGCCTGAAATATTAAGAGATATATCACTATTTTTCTCAATAAAACATAACTGTACACGGTTTAATCTAGAAGCAATTTTATTATAACTATAAATTGTTCACATTTTGTATATTCAACAATACTTATTATTGAAAGAACAGATTAACATTTTTACATTGGTTGTTTCTATCCCTATAACTCACATTGTAGAACTACTTTAAAGCACTAAAGTTGGGTTTTTGTTTCATCTGCAAATAGTATATAATGCCTTTTAAAAAAGATTAAATACATAGGCGCTCCCTTCTCAATGTATAGTTTGATTGCGGTACCAGAAAATCAACTCTGGTATATTATGGTTTACATCGAACATAGGCCTATACAAAAGTCTGAAACAGTATAGTGATGTTTCAACTATTGTAGTTAACCATAAATCCCATCAATAGTGACAATGTTTTCCTCTAGGATGAGTGAAAATAATACCAACTATAGGAGAATAAGAGAAAAAAAAAGTATGTACAGACATACACAAAAATAATTGTCGCTAAATATAGTCACCCATATTCAGCTAGTGCCCTAATTGCAGAATTTCCATTTGTGATCAAAATCAGCCTGAGCATCACACGTAAATTTGATCGATTTGCCATTTAGGGCAATTCAAAACGGCAACATAAGAAAACGACAGGATATCAGCACATGTTGAATCTATACGTTGCCAACCGCAGTACGGAAGTTGATATTAAAAGTTCGACGCACTCCATTCTAATAGCAATTACAATAGGCACTGTTCCATTTTCAAGGAAATTGGAAGTATTCAGAAGAGAAGAATGTTACTTTCATAGAATTGCAAGCTAGAATGATGGTGCATTGACTGAAAGAAATAAAAGCGTTAATGTTGATTCGATATTTAGCAAGCATGCACGAGACAGTGTTCATTTTGGTTCTGATATCACCATGAGGGATTATGTAGGCTTAATAACGATCATAAACAGTCCTTTGTATAGCACATTTTCAGTCACATTGGTCAATGTGCTTTAAATGGTAAAAATCTTCTCAAAATGAATAAAAGAAAGAATATTGATATATATCACAAAATTTGTGAGTGTATGTGTATGTGCTTGTGTGTGTTGTGTGTGTATCATTCGACGTACGTGAGTGTGAGTGTGTGTGTGTGTGTGTGTGTGTGTGTGTGTGTGTGATACCACCCTACGTATAGTCCTACGAAGAAATGAAATTTAATGATATAACAATCTATGCTGGGAATTCATCAGAAATACCAACCAGTAGATTGTGAGAGTGACTGGCGTCTATAATAGCATCCCCGAAGCTGCCACTCTCGTGCATGAAAACTTTAGTAGGCCTACAACACACTCTTGAGATGCAGCTTAGTACAGCGTATACTCGATTATTCACACGTGATCCATCATGGAAACTAGTCCAAGAACTGACGCGCGACCTTTTCCCAAAGGCTAAAAGTAGGACAATAATGCATAACTTTAGATGGATAATTCACTCTAAGTATTAAGGTCACGGCGTGTCCATGCACGGCTACACAATGTCGTTAAAGATCAGATCAAACGATCATGTTGCTATTTTCACTTTTACGTGACACAGTTTGAGTACAAGGACAGATGTCTGGAGCTTGCGTGATCTCAAAGGCTACAACGGAGGAGGACAATGAAAAGAAGATGAGGGAGGAGGAGGAGGAGGAGAAGAAGAAGAAGGAGATAAAAAAAGGATGAGGACGACAATGAAGAAACAGGGGTAAAAATACTGAAGATGAGGAAGGAGAAAACGTGTAAGGAGGAGAAAGAAAAGAAATAAAGAAGTATCGGATGAAGGAAGAGAATAAAAGGAAACAGAAGCAGAGGAAGAGATGGATATAGATTCCAATCCTTCTTCCACGAAATTACTGATTCACAAGTCTGAGGTTGGCGCACTAAAGATCCGGCTTAAAATGTATTTCTTGCAGTTCGCTTTCTCTTATATTTTCATATCATTATGCTTTTGTCTAGCATGTATCTTCCCTATAGAAACTTCCAGAAAGTTCTACCAAATCTAACCAACTACAAAGTATTCTACTATGTTGTTCTTATGATGATAGTGGCTCATTAGCCGTGGATTTCATTCGCATGGTAATATTGGGATAAGTGACGTTGAAAGCAGTGTGCGTTATACGTACCACAGTCATACTAGGTCCAGTGGGGACGATAAGCATGCATAGTCAGTCTTCTCAGTGGCTGAAAGAATTAGATATTTTACCAAGGGAAGAAACGTTATAAAGTGAGTAGAAACGGATTGATACACATTAAAAAAATGTAATGTGGTTGACGTAAAGGCCCCTTTACATCGTCCGGTTGAAGTTCCCGCTACGTCCTTGAAAATTAGGACAATTGTATTGCTCTCTAATCATGTAGATTTCGACAGATTTCTCATGAAGGGATGGTGTCATCACTGATTTCAATGTGGGCAAAATAAGTGTTGTTGTTTTACTTTTCTTAAAAAGATAATCATGTTGAACTCTGACTGCACGAACGAAAAGGCAAGAAACAAAAACAAAAACAAACCAAAACAAACCAAACAAAAACAAAGCAAACAAAACAAACAAAACAAAACAAAACAAAAATTACCATTCCATAGTGCTTTTCGGGTTATGCGTAATCATGACCCACACTCTGCCTTCATCTACCTCTGCACATGTGCGAAGGGGCAACGCCCCTTGTAGGAACTGGCATCAAAGTGACGTCACGTTGAGGATTGTTTATACCAGCAGCTTGAACAAAATTATATAACTATCACGACATGAGATCCAACTTCATTGATACGTCGTGGCATATAAAATGATGAAGGTATAGTTATCCTTTTAAGGTCGTTGGCCTTCAGAGCGTTTGTGAAAATAAAAAGTGAAGGGTGGAAGGGAAGGGAGTTAACTTCGAAAGAGGAGAAGCAATTAAATGATAAGAGAGAAGCTTCCACGTATCATGTCGCGTATAGCAGTCTGAATTTATTGGCTTCTTCCGGATATCATTCGTCTACGCCCTCCGCGAATCTGCTTCCAAGATTGGTTTTTAACTATAATGAAACAACTTACTTTCATTCACTTAGATGAAAAAGTATTAATTTTCCAGTCAATTACAATTAATCCATCACTTTTGATGCGTCACCTTTACAAATATAAAACAAATAGGGCAAGATGCTTTGCAATTTAGGAATAAAGCTAGCGTTAGAAACGTCTTCGTTTGGGAATTGTCTTTTTTTTCCAGGAATTTGGAAATATATCATATTTTGTCGCGTTTTTCAGTGGAGTTTTTGTGACTCTTGTCTCTACAAAAGAGTCTCATGAAGAAACGTCACGATCGTTCAAATGCCAGCAAGTCAATGAAAGTGATGACCTCAAGGGGATAATCACCCTAATTGCAGTGGTCACTTGATTGTGACGTCAGAAGCACAGAGTGCTCCTCTATTTTGCTTGTGATATGAAATGTCACAACTGTTACCTCTTATTATTTCCTGGAAAGAAAGACGTGGCCAGCCATCGTGCTCAAGTCAGTCAAGAACCCCCCCCAAAAAAAAAAAAATAAATAAAATAAAATAAAAAAAATAATAATAAATAAATCAATCAATCAATAAAAAAAAAAAAAAAAATTATGCTCCTAATAAGAATTACCTTTGTAAGAAATGAGAGATATCAATTCTGGCTCGAGATGTAGTGCCCCAGCCGTTTGTTAGACTGAAACAGGCCTTCGATGTCCTACTCTGTGGCCTGCTTTTGTTGAAATTGTCGTACTTTGGCAACAATGAAATTGAACTAAAGTGCCTGAGTCTTACGTAATAGGGAAAGAGTAATGCGTTTCTTACAAAGGCAAAAAATAAAAAATGAATTTGAATTTCTCCCCGTTCAATCACGGGTCCTATACAGGGTTCAATATTGGGAATGTTGCTCTTTTGCGTGTTTATCAATTACGTTTCCAATCTAAACGTTAGTCCTTAGACCAAACTTTCCCTTTACGCAGACGACACGGCAATACTTCACCCAGGGTGTGATGCTGACACAATACAAGAACAACTCCAAGCAGATACTCTGGTCCTTACTAAATGGCTTTCAAATAGCAAATGACTCGGACAAATCGAAAGTATAAATGTTATTCAGATCAGTAAAATGTGTTATGAATGATAGACTCATAGAAACTGCCACGAGACTCAAACACAGCTTTGAATAAACTGTTGACTGGTCTCCCCATGATGTAGGCTAGGTGAATTAGTCAAGAAAATTTCTCGTTCTGATACGACGAATCTTGTTTGACGAGTTAAATCATGAAGCAACAAACCAATGTAGCTTCATGGTTAATCATGAACCAGTTGTACTTGGTACTCTATGGTACTTCCATATAAAATAACAGATTAGTCTTGTACTGTATTGGGGTCTTTCACAAAGACAAATTGGACCAGGTTGCAACGATGCCAAAAGAAGTGTGCTCGAATACCATCACTGTGTTACGGTGCCCAAATTGCTACACGATCTAGATAGCTCCATCATACATCGTCAATCTCGTTCTGTCTGCCCTTTATTGCCAATTGCACAGAGTACCTAAACCTAGACGTGAAAAGAAGAAATTTTCCTTTTTCCTCTGCTGCAGACACACTATCTAATGCGTTACCCCTTTTTAAAATTTCATTACATCATTCAAGGCACTGATTAGTCCCAGATGACTCCACGGTCTGGACGGGGCACTAAGCTCTATGCTCGCAATGATACATAATAAGGAACTTCATCAATTTGCACCAGCTAGTTTGTCTAATCTTGCTCGCATTTCCTGCGAGTTGATGCGCATACAAAACAATTTTCTCTTCGAGATTTTGTACATAAAATGTGTATGTGCGCGTGTGGGTGTGTGTGTCTGTGCGTTTGTGTGTTTGTTAGTATCTCTGCCAGGCGGGTAGTGGTGCTTTCATGTCACAAATTGTGTGTTTTTTTTTTTTGTTTTTTTTTTGTGTGTGTTTTGTTTTTTTCTGGGAGAGTTTACAAAAGCGATCGGTTCAGACCGATCAATTACAACGAGCAAGAACTGGCGCACATCTCGTTGTTTTCGGCTGTTTTTTTTTTTTTTTTTGGGGGGGGGGGGGGAGGGGACAATTTATTCGTTTCTGCTCCTGAGTGATTGTGATTCTATCTAATCAATCACCGCAGTATATGCAGGGTGACTGAATAAGACGTACCTATAGTAGCCGATCTAGTTTCAAACTGCTGACCTGAAACTTGAATTTCAAAAGCAGAGCAAATGCCGATTGCTCCTAATAAAGGTCAACTACAAAAATGGATTTCCAGGAAAGGGTGATGAGCCGCTAACATGTGATAGGGTGGATTGTCACGAATTTTCCATCGCCGGTATAAGGAAGGAAGGAGGACGGGGGCCCAAGGTGGTAACTCTGAAAGCTGATCAAGCCAACCAAAGTGACGGACATTTTTGTTTACCATGTAAGCCATTTTGGAATGTCTTTTATGTAGAGGTCTTTTTATTTTTCATTTTCGTAAATTCTTCCCAGGTAGTTTCTAATTCAACAATTCAATAACATCAGGACAAGGCAGACCATTCAATGTGCAGTTCATTGGAAATACGTATGTGGGCCTAAATAACAAAGGCGCGGCAGCAGTTGGCAATTCACGTTCTCGGAAGTAATCAAAATACAATGAGTGACATTTTCACCGGAGATCTTGAAAAAACAATGCAACTTGATAGATTTTCTGTCTGTAGTTGTTTGCGATTCGCACGGCTTGATCTTTATACGTGGGTTGGTCTCACTACCAACATTATGAAGCTGATTGTCTGTTTTTAATGAAGAGATTGTGTTTTCCAAGGAAATGTGTGGTTACACGTGAATATAATCATTAGACTGTATGTCTGAAAAGCATCGCAGAAGAATGATTTTTTTTTTTTTTTTGTTATTGGCGTTGGAAGTGCATCAGTGGTTGTTGTATGCATTGTTATATATAGGTAATCTCTTTATCAGAAGCCCTCTATCAGCTGGTAAATCCGATCAGACAAACACTGCGTTCACATTGTCCCCCGCGCCGCGGGGAAAGTCCCGAGCTGTGGGACTTTCTCCTCCAAAACCATAATGTGAACGCTCGCTGGGACTTGTCCTCTCGTCCCCGCGAATCAAGTCGGGTACGGGGACAAGATTTGGAGGGGAGAGTGACCTTGGGGCGAAATTGATAGCGTCCAGCTGTGGTCATCAAATGTGCGCATGCGCTATGCCTGGCAGAGCTCGCCCCAAGCCCCAATTGCCCCCACAGCTCGGGGACAGATGAGATACCAATCCCCGCGTTCACATTGTCCCCCGCGCCGCGGGGACAGCCTCAAGAGATCTTATCTTTTTTACGACTGACCGTTCACATTGGTATCTCATCTGTCCCCGAGCTGTGGGGGCAATTGGGGCTTGGGGCGAGCTCTGCCAGGCATAGCGCATGCGCACATTTGATGACCACAGCTGGACGCTGTCAATTTCGCCCCAAGGTCACTCTCCCCTCCAAATCTTGTCCCCGTACCCGACTTGATTCGCGGGGACGAGGGGACAAGTCCCAGCGAGCGTTCACATTATGGTTTTGGAGGAGAAAGTCCCACAGCTCGGGACTTTCCCCGCGGCGCGGGGGACAATGTGAACGCAGTGTATGTGAACGGTCAGTCGTAAACAAGATAAGATCTCTTGAGGCTGTCCCCGCGGCGCGGGGGACAATGTGAACGCGGGGATTGTCTCCCCAATCAGAGGGAAAAACCTAGAATATTCACAAGATGAAAAAAGCACTTGCCGTAAACACATAAGCAAACAAACAACCTTCATAATGGCATGTGACAAAATAGTTTCATAAGTCATACAGTTAAGGCATCTGCTCATTTTTCTCTTCTGCTTTCAAATAACATTATTATGTTTATATTATTGGTATTACATTAATTTGTTGTCGTTGTTGTATCTTGAAGAATTTATGCTTTTGCAATTGAAATTTGATTTAGTATTGAAACTGAATTTAACTGAATTCAGCTGCATTCAAACAGACCACTCCCTATAGGAACTGCTGTGATAGCTTCATTTCAGAATGTTACAGAGTACGTATTACAGTACACAAGAAAGAGTATAGATTCCTTTTGGAAATCCATTTCAAAAGCAGTAATTCTAAAAGGCTGCTTGGTTTGACATCCATGTCTTGATTTTTTTTTTCCATAGTGATATTCGATAAGGGGACTAGTTTGACTTCTGAGTGGACATGATAATCCACGTGAACGACGCCCACAGTGGCAGGAACTTGATAGTTGAGAAGTTGACCTAATTTTTGTTGGACAGTTTCAAACACAGACACGACAGTTTAAGAAATGTCTATCTGAATGTCATGAGTCGGCTAGTCTATACGCTACTTGTAAACTGACTAATTCTGAGAACAAATTGAATTGATTGGCAATGTACCAGTGTTCTTACAAGAATGAATGAATATCATAATTTCGTCTGTGTTGAATTTAATGTCTTGTAATTCCAGATATAATTGGCACTTCGTCGGGCAACAGGAAGTTGTATATCGTAAAAAAGAAGGGTGGGAAGGAATTACAATGCTTTATATAATATTTATGTCTGGTTTTTTTTTTCAAGGCTTCTCATATATAACAGTATATACTGTTACACCAGGGAGGTGCTCACCTCCCTGATTATACTTTCCTCGTAAAGTGAGCGCAGGTGTGGGTGTCATTAGTAATATAATTTGTATTATACGGTCACAGTTGAACTCTTAGGACGGTCATCGCCCCTCACCCTTCGAGCATCAGAATGCTATTCCATATTCGAGATCACTAAATGAATTACATAAAACCGCACGAAAATTTTGTTGGAAATTTCATGAAAAGCGTACATGCAATATCGAAGTTTCGAGTTGCAGTTTTCTGCTCCATGAAAAAGTGGTATCGGCCTCTACCAGATATGAACATTGGACATGTTGGATGACGGGATCAGTGGTCCAGGTGTTATGGCCTCGTAGCTCTCCATTGGTTAATACATTAAAATATGATTATTATGATCTGAAGTAAACAATTCCATTAGCGCGTTCACCTCTACTTTACAGATATCGTTGCGAAATAATAAAAAGTGTACGATCATTAAATGTTATGCGATGTTACCTCCGCCAAGGAAGGAGGTTATGTTATCGTTACCGTTGGTTTGTTCGTTCGTTCGTTTGTCCGTGTGCAAAATAACTCGCGCTCTCGGAGTGCTTTTCTAGTTTTTTTCTGATTTATTTCGAAAAAAGGGAAGCTCTTTATTGAACAGTTGAAGATGTGTGTGTAACTGGCAGGCCATAATGGGGGTTGTGAGGCAATGATATTGTCACTTCAGCGAGTTTGAATGTCCAGCTGTTACCCAAATCATTGTGTCATGAAACCATGCTAAGCTTTGAAATTCCAAAACTTTTTTTTAAAAATTCAAATTTTCATGTCCCGTTTCATTTAAACTCTTGCTATCTGCTGTAAACTCTATAATCATACTTGAGGTATCCCTTTCTTAACTAATGTCCGACTTTTAAGGAAACTCCTACTTTTCTGTTTGCGTGTGTGTTTAAAGTCTGTTTACAGGCTACTGTAACAGATGGCACAGTAGGACAGGAAAACCGCTAGAGCAGTGCCAATTGTACGGGGATGTCAGTAACCAACAGACATTATGATTATTATTCATTTCCAGCGCTGGAGCGTGATTTCTTTTTTTTTAATGGCGCTCTGCAGTTTAATTATGGCTATGACACAACAGATTAGCCAGGCTTCTATATCCAGCTCAGTCGGGTCCCAGCGCCTGTCTTTTATTCTGCTTCGTGGAAGAGGCAAGAATAGTGTGACAAGGACGCACAAAGGGATTTATAGCGCGCTGGAATGGTCACGGTTCGCTTCAGAAAACGCAACCTCGTAAAGTAATTGTTCTCCCGTAATAGCAGGTCATGTTGCTCTTTATAGACTCACGCAGAAGAACCAGAGCTGCAGACTCTATAACCAGGAAATCACTCTTCGCCGCGATGAGTGTAATTCCAAATACTCATTAAACATATACGGACCTTGTCACAGACATCGTTCGATATGATATGATATGAAATATGAGAGAGAGTGTGTGTGTGCGTGCGAGAAGGAGTCCCGACCTTGTACAGAACCAGTGTAGCTCCTTCATTATTTATTCAGTGCGAGAAGATATACATATATATATATATATATATATATATATATATATATATATATGTGTGTGTGTGTGTGTGTGTGTGTGTGTGTGTGTGTGTGTGTGTGTGTGTGTGTATCAAATAACTTGTAAAATGACCAATTCGAAGGAAAAATTGTATTGATTTGTAATCCAGTATAGTGATTTGAGAGGACCAATAAAAATTTTTACTGCGTTGATTGATCATACTAACCTCCATTTTCAACATTATTTAGTCCATTATGCCCCCAAGGCATCACAATTCATCGTGTATTTAAATTTTATTTCGATTTTTGCGTGATTTGTTTTGAACATTTATATCCTTTTTTTGAAATTGAAAATGAATGATGAAATGTAAAGATACCTGAGATTTCATAACATGCCTGGCAAAACGACACTCAAAAAGAAGTTGTATCGTCATATAAAATGAACCGTGGAAAGGAATAATTGTTACGCTATTTGTACGTGTTTTTTGCATAATGAAGAACAAATCTGACCAACAGCTATTGAAGAGTGACGGACAAAATGGAATAGCTATTATTGCTCGCATGTAGGCCTATATGTCGCGGGCGGTAGGGTTTAAATTACCCAGGGTATCACTAAATTGCACGGCACCTATTTCTTACACACCTGGGTCAAAAGGGACATAAAAGGGTGAAATTATCTTGTACCACGGACGTTCGCACCTGGTGGGATTCAAACTCAGGATATCCTGTGTAAGATTGAAGAGCTTTCTCCACTACACCATCGTGTTAACAACCATTAGTTATGTCCTCTTATCAATAATAGACATCTCACAGTGTAGCCATTAAGGCCACATAACCGTCTCGTCACTCACGTTAGCATTCGTCTAAGTCAAAACAGAAAAAAGATTGTATTGTGCTTTTCATCTTATATAGTCATTCCGCCTCCTATCCACGATGTTCAAGAACTCATTGTTTTGTTTTTTTGTTGTTGATAAAACGTGAAATGTGTGACATTTAGAGTATATCGTCCTATAAAGTACACATGATAATGATAATAAAAGACACGTTTCCTCGCTCTATTTGGCTTCAGTTTTATGCGCCGAAGGGGATTTTCCCTTTATCTTTCAGTTGGCAAAAATACTATATATTCACACACACACAAACAAACAAATTATGCACCCTTGATGAAGGCATGAAATGCATTCATATTGTCATGGTCTGCTCGGGTGGAAAATGCAGCTCCCCCTCCCCCCCCCCCCCAAAAAAAAAAAAAAAATATATATATATACGTGTATATACACTGGTGCTGTAAATGGTCGAGACCCCTTCTCGCAGTCTATATACGCGTATATATATATATATATATATATATATATACATACATACATATGTATATATATATATATATATATATATATATATATATATGTTAATACGTGTTGGCAAGATAAAAAGATAAGTAACAAAACTGGAACAAAGTTCATGCTATATTCACCAACGAATATTTTGTTATTGTTCTCTCAGTATCAACACTTGAGAAAGGGCGGCGAGACGCTCGAAAATTTGTGTGCAGAAATAAATCGTTGGTGAATTACAGCATGAACTTTGTTCCAGTTTTGTTACTTATATATATGTATGTATATATATATATATATATATATATATATATATATATATATGACATACAAACAAAGATGGTGTCAGTGAAGCTGAAAAAAAAAATAGAGAGAAAAAGATCACACAGCCAAACCAACAACAATAATGAGGAACATACCCTAGAAACACAAAACAACGAAACACAACAAAACAAACAAACAAACAGAGTCTTGGAAAAAGGTTTGATCTTCCGGAAGCCAGCTAGTCCGAGCACGATTCTTGCTTTTCCGTATAATTCATTTTACTTACCAGACTCATCACCAAAAGAAGAGGGAAAGCGCGCGAGTGCAACGTTTCTGTATAACGCGGTTGCACGCCATGCAGCTCCTGTGAGTAGAGAAAAACACAAGAATGAGAACAGGGGAGATACCAGGAAATATAGAAAGAAAGGAGAACAGAAAGAAAGACCGAAAGAAAAAGAAAGAAAGAGAGAAAGACAATCAGACAGATAGCAGAAGGGGGATTAAAGGGATGGTAGAATTTTGGTTGAGGTAGGGATTCAGTCGTCTATGAAATAATTTATTGTGTAAGAGCAGATAATTCTAAGAGGAATTTAAAGTTTATTGATGAAAATCGGTTTTAAAATGGCTGAGATATCAAAAAAGAAAAAGGTAAAACAAAGCAATCCTAATAAGAGGTGGATTTAACCTTTTATTAGGATCCCTTTGTTTTGGATATCTCAGTTATTTCTAAACCGACTGAATTCCTGAAAGAATTGTATGCTTTTTCACGTTATTTTCATAAGATGTTTCTCATTATCTCACAAAAAAGTTGGAAACCTGAAGTCCCATTTCAACCAAAACGATAGTCATCCCGTCAACCGATATACATATCGGTACGTAGGTTGGTATGGGTAGAATCATATCCGTAGGCATGTTAGACAGACGACAAGAAATGCTAGGAAATGGTTAAGGAGTCTTGTGTTTCGTTAACATTTTAGCATTTTAACATTTTAGTTTTTGTGTTTTCCATATGCAAACCTCGTCAATTCTGTAAACATTTTCCCCCATGCTTTATACTTTATCATCTTTGTTTAGGCCTACTTGATAACGATCATAATGGGGGTGTATTTTTATTCTGCATGTGTTCTGTGTGTGGACCTTATATGAAAAATATGTGTGATGAACCAGGGAGGTGGAACCTGTTTCCATCTCCCTGGATGAACTGAGGTAAATTGTCTACACTTCCTTCTCCATTTCCAGAGGTGTGAGTAGTTTCCCGCGGCGCTCACAAATCGTGATAAATAAACAGGAAATTATACTGAAATAGTATACGAATTTGAAACTACAATGTATTGTATTGTAGACCGGTAGATTAATGTGTAACAATATCATAATTATGGTAAGCAGTTCCACGTACAAAATCTCAAAATTTTCGACTTTTTTTTTTCTTTTTCCGAAGTCTCCGAGTAGAATTTGGCTCGAAAATCACATTGTTGTAATTTCCACTAGAAACGACATGGACCCTGAAGATGAAGAGGCGTGATTTCCTTGAGCGTTTGTTTTCTTATTTCTTTCTCAATCTTAGACTGCGCAACGTTTCTCAAATTCATCGGGAAGGAGAGGGTGGGAGAGCCAGTCGATGAAATAGAGTTTGTAATGTTTCCACCACATGAAACCAACGTCATCCTGTATAAGATAGATGCCTGTGAGACATCGAACCGTCTCTGAGTCGCCCACTGGTTGCGAGAATTATGTTCATAAACTCAGCAAATGTTCTTTCATTGGACTCCTCTTGTCTTTGTTCAAGCTGTACTTTATTTCCGGAGGGAGGAAGGGGTGGAAAAATGATTATTTCATGCATTGTGAGTGATGTCTCTGCTATGCATACGAAATGCAGGTAATTTTTAATTGATTTATAAATCATAGCCTTACGCATGTGTATGATATGCAGCCTAGCAATTATTATATTCATGTATGTACCTTCAAACAACAACAACACACACACACACACACATGTATGTATGTATATAATATATATATATATATATATATATATATATATATATATATATATATATATATTTCTCTTTTTTGTACAAGCATATTTGCTTTACATGCTATTATTAATCCAGTTTAGTTTGAAGGTTCTCTTACGATAATGAGCGTTTCCATGCATGAATGATATACAGAAAATGATTATGATTGCTACATTTGCAGATATATGCTTTTAGTTAAGGTGAACACATTATACCCTGTGATCGTTGTCATGATTTTTCTTTTTTCTCAAACAAGTCTGCAATGGCGATACGGATCTTGTACTTTACCGCATTCCGATCATTCACTGGCCATTTCTGTGAATTTGGGTTATTACTGCGTTAGGAGTAAAATGGGAAAATCGAAAGAACATATGTTTCTTCTCCTTTGTGTTACTTGGTATCCGAACACACAACGGAATTACCATGACCAGGAAATAAAGGGAATAATCGTAGAGCTAATAATGATAATAATCATGCAATGCTTGAAAGCACAACCATCGGTTTTTGTTTTCCCCTTTATCTCTCTCTCTCACACACACAGACACACACGCAGACGCACACACTCACACCCGTGCGGCCTGGGGTGTAGGAATTTACTAGTTTATAAATTCCAGACTATCAGTTTGTTTGTTTTTTAATTTCTTTTTGTCGTAAATAGCGAGACACGCGCGACATGCGGAAAGTCATTTAATTTATGGCTACGTACGTGATGGTTCCACCAAAAGAATTTATACATTGTTCCTGCAAAGAGACAGATTAAATTGGTGTAGGTTCATGGGATAGGGTCATCACACCTTCTGAGGTGCACGTACTGCGTGTCTTACCAAGAAAGAACCTCCACGGAGCTACAAACGTTACACTTGTAGCTCCATGGTAACTCCTTGGTCCATATACTGAACAAAATGAGGAAAAAAGTCCAGAATGTAGAGTGAAACGAGAGCTTTCCCCCTCTCTTGTGGAAGCACCATGTCCTCACGTATAATTTTCATTTTTATTGTTATAAATAATGATGATGACGATAATGATAATAATAATAATAATAATAATAATAATAATAATAATAATAATAATAATAATAATAATAATAATAATAATATAATTATTATTATTATTATTATTATTATTATTTGTTATCATCTTATTCATACACCGCAACTGCTTTTTCGCCGGTGTCGAGGAGAAGTACAGTTTGGGCTTCGAGCATTTTATATAAAATGTATATTAATTTTATAGATGAATCATTATACGGGCTTTCATGACTGCTTGTGGTTATCAGAATATGATACAAAATTATCATTTTGATTTAATTCTTGTGTTAAGATTAAAGGACAAGTTCACCTTCATAAAGATGTGGGTTGAGAGAATGCAGCAATATTAGTAGAACACATCAGTGAGAGTTTGAGTAAAATCGGAGAATCCGTTCAAAAGTTATGAATTTTTGAAGTTTCAGCTTGTGATGTCATTATGTGGAGAACAATACAAAGAAAATACAAAGAAAATTCAACATGATACTTTCACTGTTCTGGCATAATAAAAAAGCACATGACTTGCCTCTTTCAGAAGGCAGAGGGATTAATATTACCTTTAACATAATTTTATATGTCAGTTTGCAAGTTGAGGGAATGTGCACTTTAAAAAAAATGAAGTTTTGTGGAATTCTCTTTTTATTTTCCTAATATCGTGCGACGCATGTGACATCTTATTGTGGTAGTCTTCTCATCCAGCAGTGACTGCATAGTAACTTTAAAAATTCATAACTTTTGAACGGATTGTCCGATTTCCCTAAAACTTTCACTAATGTGTTCTGCTTATATTGCTGCATTATCTCAATTGCCATGATAAGGTGAACTTGTCCTTTAAGACTGAAATCCTATTGAAACAGGTCATTACAGGCTAACGCTTAAAGACCCTTACAGCGTGGGGATACCATAGAGTGGGAAGGATTGCCCGACTGACCCGGAAATATTCGAGACTCCCCCTAACGAATTGTGTACAGCTTTAAAGGACAAGTCCACCTTCACAAACATATGAATTGAAAAAATGCAGCAATATCAGTAGAACACATCAGTGAAGGTTTGAGGAAAATCGGACAATCCGTTCAAAAGTTATGATTTTTTTGAAGTTTAATTTCCGAGACCGCTGAATGTGAAGCTGACATTTCGCAGTCTGATGTTGCAGCCGCCCCTTCGTTGCTTTTCCCGAAAAGGACAAATCTGGGGGGGGGGGGGGGGGGGGGAGGGGTAGTTCATGAAGCGTATTGTCAGATTTTTTTCTGACAAACTGTTATAGGCTACTAAATCCTTGCATCTGATTGGCTGAGAGCAAATTTGTCAGGAAAAAAATCCAACAAAACGCTTCATGAAAGCCCCCCCCCCCCCCCCGGTGTACAAAAATCAAACGCATTCTCGATACATTATGGCATGGAGGTATACCTCCTTGATTATGGTAAAATGTTATCAAGATGACAAGGTTGAGATCTCTGTCTTACAGTTCGGTTGGGCTTAATGAAGAATTCCATTCCAATTATAAGTTAGTCTGAGAAGAAAGAGTAAAATCTTAAAATAATTCACTGAAACTGTGCATCTTAATGGTCTTTCGATATCGTAACACTTCGAGCTTTGACTTATGACATATGGAGAGAAATGGAGAGAGAAGACGTGCTAGTTTTAAATATAAATACATCTCGCAGTATCAAATACAAACCGTGAGTCCTTTGAAAAAAGACAACTTCACCTTGATATACATAAGGATTGAGATAATGCAACAAGTTAGGTAAACAATTCAGTGAAAGTTTGAGGAAAATCGGACAATTCGTTAAATAGTTATGAATTTCTGAAATTTTGATGCCGCCATTGCTGGATGAGAAGACTACTACAAGCGTATGATCTCACATGCGTAGAACGATATAGGAGTCTAGAAAATTCAACATTATTTTCACTTTTCTCACAGAACATTAATGAGCACTTGACTTGCCTCTTTCAGAGGGTGGGGGGGGGGGGATAATATTACCCTTTTATGTCAGCTAAGTTTTTTTTTTTTAATGAAGTTTGGTGAATTATCTTTATATTTTCCTTGTATCGTGACACATGTGACATCATCAGCTGTAGTAGTCTTTTCATCCAGCAGTGACTGCGCAGAAACTTTTGAACGGATTGTCCGATTTTTCTCAAACTTTCCTCAAAGTTTTACTGAAGATGTGTTTTACTGATAGTGCTACATTCGCGCAATCCACATGTATAGCAAAGTGAACTTGTCCTTAAATGAAAGCTCAAATTATGGTGGTGGTGGGGTGGTGCGGGGGGGGGGGGGATACTAAAGCGCCGGCGTCCCGTCCTTTGACAGTATACCAGGTATCGGTCACGGATGCACACATCAATACGGCGCCGCTCGTTGGATACCGCCCACTTTCAGTTTTATGGCTAAACCATGTGCGGGGGTGGCAATCCGGTGTATCAAGGAGGTAGTATCTGTACCTCCGTGGTGCAACGACTTAAACACACCGTAGTATGGTGTAGGTGACCTTGTGTCCTAGCAACAATCATAATATAAGGTGTACTGTATAGAAATTCGAATCATCGATTTTCATTTCCTCTTTTCAGGAATAATGACATGATTCTTCTCGGAATGTGTGTGTAGCGTCTGGCAATGTCCGTGTTTGTCGGAATTATTGTGTTTTCTTTGTTAATATGGCCTTGTAGGAATCATTTCTGACTGCTTTAACAGAGTGCATGTTCTTAACTATGAAACGATTTGGATCACTCCTCTTTGGCTCTAATAGATTCCTTTATTATTTTGTACTATTCATAACTCTTTTATGTTCACTTGAATGTTTCTACTGTTACTCTTCTGCAGATTAAGCGTAATAAAAAATGATAATCATAGGCAACCTTCCTTTTTATATAATGAAATAATATTGTACAACTTTGCTTAACCCATTTGCTTGTGAAATCAAATGACAACATTGGCCATATTGAGAGAATGTGCATAATAAGAGCTTGAGATCATATTTCTATACACCATTTAAGTGCCTGATGTATGACAAACATTTTCGTCTATAAAAATGTATACTCGCGATTCTATCTACTTTTGAAAATCTGCTCCTTTGTACGGGTGTTGTTTTGAGTGTGTAATATAAACTATACGTGAATTTATTTTGGCTGGGGGGGGGGGATACGCGACGCTGAGGCATTGAGTCCCATAATGCTTTGCAAATTCGGTCCATAAAGGAGTAAAAAAAAAAAAACCACACTCACACACACACACAAATGATAATAATGATACGATATTGATAGAAGATTGATATTAACAGTAATGATAATAATAGTAACGATAAGATGATGATGATAATAATAACGATGTTAATTGTCCGTGCTATCAGCAGCAGCATACAATATTGAATTATACCAATGACAATAAAACTAAGCATAATGATAGCGACAACAACAACAACAACAACAACAACAACAACCGTAATTTGCTGATGATAATCGTATATATCATGCGGTCGGCGATTTTTTGACGCAGTTAGAGCACAACAATAAGCCGAATATGACATCTTAGTTTTTCGTTGTATAAATAGCAGTTGTAGAGATATATGAGGATTGTAGTTGCAATCGTTGATGCTGTTGTTGTTGTCGTTGTATAACAAGGACAAATGAAAGCCGATGTTCTTGTTTGTTATGTTGAGTCGGTTTCTATTGCTGTGCTTCCATACATTAGTCCCATTTCACAAAACACGTTAGGATATCCACTCTTGCTGAAATGGCAACTTCCAATACAGCAACAGCCAACCAGGAACCTGGATTCTTGTCCTTAATATGACAATTTGTCATTCCAGCAAGAGTTGCTATCATATCAACTTTTTCATGAAATAAGGCCATGGAGTTCTGGAAGGAGGAGACCCCCCATAGCTCAATCATCGCGCAGGAGTCCCGAATTTGAAGTGGAATACAGATATTAATCCGAATATTATCCTACTCTGCATGCCTTATCACTGTTCGCTTTCTTACTTCTGACACTGCCACCTTCAGCATTTGTTTTTCATTCTTCTGACAATTTTGATTTGATTTGATTTGATTTGAATTATATTTCCATGATAATCATAGATTGTGTAAAACAATGAAACAATTACATTACAGATCTTTTACTCAAATTATTATGTAAACGATACATATCAATTCTCCTTAAACTAGTGTAGAGATTTATTTTGAACTGAATTTATTTTCCCTGTGCTAAGTGAGCTCAGACAGATTTTCTCTCTTTCTATGCCATCCACCATGTCACACCTCTTTGACAACATGGTACACTCCACTCTCCTTCAATACCCACCTAGACACATCTCCATGCCCTACCGGTACATGAGCCATTGTTAGAATTTCCCTCCATTTCTCCTGATTGGTTTTCTCTGTAATGAATATTTTTCTATCTGTGCAACCATTCTTGTTACGAATTTACATATTATAAATGAGGCGTGAATAGTAATTCACCCTCTGTTGAGATCCTGTGTTGAGTCTCTTGAATATTCAGATCCTGTGTTGACTCATTTGTATACAATGAATATTTATTGAATGGCAAGTGCCTGGATAAGAGATACAATAAGATTGCTGGGAAGGACAGTTCGCCAGCAGATCTCCTCCAAGCAAGAGCCTCCTAACTACCACCAAGTTGTACTGCCTCTATAAGAATATGAGAGCGAACCCGGAGACCTACACTTATAGCAAGGATGATACAATGAAATATTACCAAGGAAAACCTAAAGAAGCAAAGCTTGGAAAGTGCAGATGAAGTGGTGCTGGTGAAGTGGTCCCGCCTCACATCCAACTGGACCCCATGGAAGACCAGCTTAGCATAGCTGAATTTGGGCTATCCAACCATCTTCTCAGATGGAAAATGAACAAACAAACATAAATGACGTAATGATCAGAGGCACGGAAGTTTATAAACACACTCTGTATCATGAAAATTACTGTCGTTACATACACTGAAATAAACTATTTTCAACTGAGATTTTCACGCCGCACCCATATCATACTGGTATATCTCTTGACCACCACCGATGCCGCGACAAACAACAAGCAACTGATATTTTGGCGAGGGTTTTATTTTCGCGAATTTCGCTAATCACTGTTGGACAGCGAATTTAACAACACGCGAAAATGTCGCCATGCGCTATATTCAGTGCGCTTATGTTAGCATTGGTGTCCATTCGCGAAAACAACATCCCTCGATAATGTCTGTGATCTCCTCATTCGCGAAAATATCTGTACGCGAAAATAACAGCTTATATAGTATACAATAGCTCGATGTTTCATTGTCGTTGGTGTTATTCCGCGCTTCTCAGCTTTTTTCAGCTCGATCTCAAGGCCCACTTCGGCTTCTACATATATTTTTTTTTTTCGAGGCCCTAATCGGTGTAATCTATTTGAATATGAATCTTTTTATTTTATTTTTGGCCGACATCGCAGTCCACCTGGCTAAAGGTTCGCCGTTCACCGGTCATGCCGGTTGAAAAGCAGAGATGTATAATAAATCATGTTTGGTTCCGGCAAGGAGCCTCCTTATATAGTTCAGAGAATCTCTGCACGTATTACACGCATCTTACCTTCGTACTTTTTATACAAAGCCGCAACATGACAGCGTTTGGAGGAAATGTTTTACATGCACGGACTTATAACACCACGGAACAATAACCGCGTACTGGAAATTCCGACTTTTCATCAGAAGCTGTTTCCTTTCTAGTGGATCGTCTTTTATGCTGTGTATCTTTTTCTTTCGATATCTTCTCCCTATTTCATTTTTTAATCCGTTACCGAGTAAGTAATCCAATATTCCATCTTACTTTTGTCAACATAAACTTTGTCTAATTGTTTTGTGCTTTTGCAAAATAAACCAGAAATCGGCGTTGCAAAAGAAACAGGAATCGGTTTGTGCGTTGAGACATTTCCGTCGCCCTTCAAGTATAATGCTATGACCCATCATATTTCATAAGTCTTCTATAACCTGTCATATTTTCATGGTAGGGTACACGTCACTTCCGGTATAGATGGAGTAGAAACAAACTGGGAAAATCATGATGCAGCAGTATAGATGCGCAGAGCTTGAGGGTGAATGAAGTGCCTGCAAGTTAGCATGCAGCATGGACCTACCACATGCAGTGAACGAATCTACGTGGTGATACAGACGACACGTACAGTATACGGCGTCTGCGTTCAGAATCCTCGCTCTATCATTATTTTCCCCAATTTGTCACTAATATTTCATGTGGTTATTAGAAATGTTAACATAAAACATATCTGAGTGTTTCATGGAATTTCAAAGCCAATTATGAAAGAAAAGTAGATAACTTCGTCTGAAAGATACGCCGATTGTGAGTTCAGATTTCACTCCAACCGGGGCTATATAAATACCCGAATGTCCGACCATGAGAATTGATGAGAAGCAAATGACGGAATGATAAAACACACGCGCACACACACACACACACACACACACATACACACGCACACACACACACAGACACACACACACACACAGCTGCTAAACGGCTATGGTAACTTATAAAAGTAACATGATTTTGTTTGTCTCTTCTGTTTGATCTTCTTTGTAACCATTTTCATAGAGAGAATGATAATAAAGAGCACGATTAGTAAGAAAACCTGTGGTTATCTCTTTAATATCTCTCTCCCTCTCTCTCTCTCTCTCAAAAAAAGAAACATATGAATATATTTAGGAGAAAAACTGATGCCTTGTACCGCACGCATTCGTGGAAAAATGTAAACTATTAATGAATTATTTGCACTGTCGAAATCGCATCATTGGTTAATATTCGTAACGCTATAAATTCAGCCTTGACTCCCGTGGAGGCACTGCAGGCTCGACGAATCATAATTGTCACACTACAAAATTTACTGCGTGTATCACGTGCTACCGATGTTGATGAAGAAAATTGAAAACTTGCTCTGCACATCACGTGAACTAAAGAGATAGTGTGTCATAGTAGTTTGGTCCACATTGTACTTGCGTGTATTTACGACCAACGGAGAAGGTTAAAACTCGTCATAATTAGTGGCCATAACAGTTAAGTTAATAAGGCTTTATTTACCCTGACCAGGGTAGCATCTTAAGTGTTGCCTCTGCTCCACCAGAGGCCCCTGCTATTATTATCACCCTAGCATTGTCAGGTACCCATTTATACACCTGGGTCCAGAGGGACATATTGGGTGAAAACATAATGTCCAATTAGCACTGGGCGGGATTCGAACTTGGGTCCTCCAAGCCGGAGTCGCGAGTCTTATCCACTATGCCACAGCGCCCCCACTAGTTAAGATAGTTTTTAAGTTAAGATAGATAATAGGCCCTTTACTCTTTTTACTCCTCTTTTCGAAACCATATTATGCTGGCAACCTTTTAATCAATGTCTTGTTTCGTGACAGTAATACCGTTATTTTGCACAGTTGCGAAGAACAATCATATCCCAAGCATCATGAAATCAAACCTACAATACAGGGTATGGACGACCGCTTGGATAGTTCCGCTGAAATGGAAATGAAGATAAGACGTATTCTTTTACAACTACAATGGAAAGTACATAAATTAAAAAAAAATACAATGAATTCTCAAACGGGGAAGTAGACAGAGCGAGAGTAAAACTATATGGCATAATGTCGTTACAGCTGCAGCTAAAACGATCTGTTCTAGGTAATCGTCATTCTTTTTTTCACGGGGATCGCACGACATGAATGAGGGTGCATGTAGGAGAGATGGACTTTATAACAACTCTTTCTCGGAATTTTCATGTCCTGCCATTTCTCGTGACAGTTAGTTGGCGCACATCACATACCATCGTGTTTGTTTTCATCTCCAATATCACATGTGCATGATGAAGTCAAAAACCAAGACTGATATTTTGACAACCTCCCCTCTGACAACAGACAGAAAAAGTAAACAAAAAGAAGGAGGAGAAGGAGGAGGAGGAGGAGAAGAAGAAGAAGAAAAAGAAGAAAGAAACCCAATCTAATATGTCTGTCTGTGCAATATTAATATGACTGGTATATCACACGCAATATACACGTCCCCCACAAACACACGCACATACAGTAGGCCTGTTTACGTAGGGTCTATACATGAATATACACTGCAGCACTCATCTATAAATGACTCCACTTTTTTTTTTTGTTAAACGTCCCCCTTTTTTACTATTTTCAGATAACAGTTTGATTCATGGCCTTTTGAAAGTGTTTTTAAATAAAGTTATGTAGTCGATATGGATATTCCCTTCCCCTGGAAAAAAGAAGAAGTTCAAGATAATTCATATTATCAATGAAGCGGTGGCGGATAGAAGGAGTTATAACACATATAGGGTTAGCTCCATGAACAGCAACGAAGTGTCTGTGGGGGTGATTAGAAATTGAGATCTATCCTTGGCATTGGTCCTCGGGCTTTTCAGAGAAATTGAGAAAAAAAAAGGAGAGAAAGAGCGTGCTCTCGTGTCATCGTGATAGAGCTGTTTGTCTTCCTGTTATTTTGGCGTAACCTAGCAACCAGTTACCATGCGGGAGAGTGGTATTATCTTAGCGTTGACATACGATCGATAAATTTGTGAAAATAATGTAGATTTTAATCGTTGCCATTTGGAAATAGCAAATACCACATCCCGTTCTCCTCTGCATTCTTTAATTCTATTTTTTTTTATCATAGATTATGTTTGTGGTCACCAGTTCTATTTTATATAGGCCAGATCCTTTCCAGTTTTCTGAAAAATAGCTGGCTTTTATCTCTAAAGGTATCTTCTCTTTTCCTGACTGCTTTGAGAATGGTTTGCTAGAAAAATGACAGGATTGATTCTTATGATTTTAATACAGCTGTATGTACAAAAAAAGATTTCTTTTTCTTTCTCTAGCTCAGCTTGTATTCCGTCTATCTTGTTCTTTCTTTTCTCGTCATTAGCAATGACGAATCTTCCCCCTCCTCTACCTGCCTCCCAGCCCCTAAGCTCCCCTTACCGCCAATGTTGCCCCCTCCTTGATTCTCCGCCCACTCTTTCTCCCATTCCGACTCTTGTGCCATCCATACCTATCGTCAGACTCACCTCACTATTTTCAGCTGTTCAGGGGGATTACGTTCAATCTTCCACCCCAGCGGCTGTTCGAACCGCAGATGTGCATGCCCACAAGAGGGAGAGAAGAGAGTACAGACAACAAAAAAGGTCAACTACAGGTCAACAAATCATGATCTCATTAAAGGGGAAACCCCAGTCAGGGTCTTAAAAAACAATAACAACAACTTACTAATCAAACAGCAAAAACTATACAAAACCAAAAAACAAAAACAAAAACCAAAAAAAAAAAAAAAAAAAAACGAAGGCGCGATTTTGTACTCATGTTATGAGTAATTTTAAAGCCTCAAGGAAAACCGTTCGTCCTGAATGTGACACAATAGATTTAAACAATAAGAACAGTGGAATGCATCCTTCCTCGTGGCTTGCTATTCGAACCTTCTCACGAACAGTGGTTTTATACGCTCGATGGTAAGACTGATCCTTTTAACACACCTACTCTAAAATCAAAAACTTGACATGCAAACATATGAAAAAAAAGTATGGCATATAAGCTATAAGAATATGAACATCTGGTGAAAACTTAGCGGTACAGCTGCGACAATATTTCATAGGGTAAAGTTTGTAAAGAATTCGATCAACGACCGTGCCTTGAACTCAGTGCAAGAAAAAGAAGAACATTCCGGGAAATTGGAATCAATTTTGAGAGCTATTGATATTCTTAACTCAAATGCAAAGAGGATATGCTTATTATTTGTCACTATTTTTGTAAATCACCCTCATTATACATTTCTATGACGAAAATTTTATTACAAGTGCGTGGGGAGGCTGGCGGCCAAAAAGTGGTTTATTTTAACCTCACAATTTTTTTTAATGTCCATGGTTTTAACTTTCATAAGAAGATATAGTTTTTTATTTTGATTCAATTCAATCTAATTTTACTATTATTCATTATTAGTTTATTACTAGGTTATTATCAGCATTATTATCATCGTTATTATTGTTATTATTTGATTATTATCATTATTATCATTTTATTATTATTATTATTATTATTATTATTATTATTATTATTATTATTATTATTATTATTATTATTATTATCATTACCATTCTTATTATTATATCATCATTATTATTATTGTTGTTATTATCATTACCATTCTTATTATTATATCATATCAATCATTAGTTAATATAGTCAAGTTGTAATTTTTTGTTCAAGTATGTGAAACACTTTAAATTATATGTTTAATACCTGACAGATTTGGGCTTAATAATTACCCGCGGGAAAATATCTCGTCTATACTTACCGTTACAACTGACACTGCTGTTACTTATATTTGCGTATAGGTTGAAATATATATACACATACAGTCTACTTTACGCGTGCATCCACACATCTCAAGGTCGGACACTCCTTGCGCTTTATTCAAAATTTTGTTTTACTAGTATATTGTATAGGTTGATGAAGGAATATGTTATATAATTTGACAGACGCATTCAAGATTTCTGGTGTGATTTATTGTCTGCCTGTCTAAGACGAGACAGTTATCTCATAAGCCTTTTAAATTGTTTCGTGGTATAATGTGTTTAAAAATCACCCGCAGGATCCATCGGAATGTTTTCGAAGTCATACAGTATCTTGTATTACAGACAACCAGAAATAGATCACATTGATGATGACTGGCGGGGGAGGGGAACATACCGAATGTTCCACCCGAAGGGTTTGAAATGCTATTAAGGGAGGTCATAAGTCCCGAGACGAAGTCGAGGGACTTATAACCTCCCTCAATAGTATTTCAAACCCTGAGGGTGGAACGTTTGGTACATGTTCCCGACAACAAAAGTCATCATCTGTTATATTATATTGGTTAGTCAAATACCATCATCTGTTATGGGTTATCCTATCGATTGCGTGAAAAATATGATCGTTCAATCGTTTTGGTACCGTTTGTCATTTGATACGTAAAAATGTTTTCCCATGGGAGAACATTACAAGAATGTTCTGCCCGTGGGCGAACATAACCAATGTGCCTCCATCACGTGACTGTGTTTAGCCAATCACTAACCGGTATTTGACTAATCCATTTAATATAATATTATGTACATATTATACGCACCTAGGCACACACACACATAGGCACACACAAACAAACAAACACACACACACACACACACACACACACACACACACACACACACACACACACACAATGCAGACACTCCAATTCACTCCATCGAAATAACATACTATAGTACACGCCATGTCGTGCTGTGAAAGCGGACGGAGAATATTGTGCCACAGAGTATGACGTCATAACGTATCAGGGGTTTCCCCCGTCTTCAACTCGACAGCTTGACGCTGTGCCGGTATTTCCATAGATCGATGAACCTCCTTTCGCTTACGTTCTCTAGATATAAATATATGCGATGAAGTAAATATATCAAAAGAGAAAGAGAGACTATGAGAGCGAGGGAGAGAGACAAGGGGGGGGGGCACACAAAAGACACGACCCTGTCTCCCTCCCATTATTCAACAACAATGGCATCACTGAAGATGTTAGTATACGTTAGTTAATATACAAACAAAATATCAAAGTAGCACGTCCTACTGTCTTGTCTGTAATGCGGATTTTATTTCTATGAATGCAATATAATGATTGCAAAAATCAGGATATATTCTTTCTTTTTTTTCAGACGCAAGCAGAGCTGGCTGGGTTCTTTGTATTGATTTCAGATAAAAATCATAACACATGCAGATTCACATGATTTTCATTTCGAAAGCATACCATGCCACAACATTGACTAATGGGGGTGGGGGGGGGGGGGTGTTTCCCTACCTATCAGACAAATCTGATCCTTCTAGAGGCAAAAATGAAAGGGGAATAAAACGCAAAATATACTTGTGGATTGAGTAAATGCAGCAATATTAGTAAAAACACATCAGTGAAAGTTTCAAGAAATTCGGACAATTCCTATATATATAGTTTCAAAATAGTTGAAACGTGGACGTAAGCAGAGTGCATTTAAAATGAAAGCATATAGAAGACGCTTGTGATCCGTGTGGTGCGATGACCAATGACGCAAGGAGTTAAGAGACAGAAGGTAACAAGTCAAATATCCCGCAAACCCAAGTTTGTAACACTTATAAATGTACACATATACTGCAATAATTTCCATTAAGATCGAATGTTGTCGTTTTTATTTTTTGTTTTCTCTTTCCTATATCATTTTGTGGAGTGTGTTTGCACACCCTGGCCTGGGAAGAATTCAGCTGAAATCGAGACAATCTTTGAATAGCCATGACTAACGAAGTACCGGCTAGTTTAGCGATAGTCGAGTTGGATATGACGCCTGTCTAGAGCGCATTCAGCAGGATGTGAGGTGGAATCTCACCCTAGTAAGATTATGTAGGCCCTATTACTTTATGCGAATCATTTTGATATCGTGGTTTCTACTCAAACACTGAAAATTGATGTTTGTGAAGGGCAGTTTAGACACAGTGAAAACAACTCAATGCAATAATCATTAATTTTAACATAATAATAATGTACTCTCTAAAAGAAAGGAAAGAAATGTTCACTCACGAAGGGGTGAATTTTAGAAAAGAGTGAATTTAGAGTGAAATCGTAGTAAATTTGGAGTGAAAATATATTTTTCACTTATTTTGGAGTGATCTCAGGGATCACTCAGAAATCTATGTGTGATCCCAGAGGTCACTCCAAAATAAGTGAAAATAAATTTTTTACTCAAAATTCATTCAAATTTCACTCTAAACTCTCTCTTCTGTTATTTACTCCTTCAAGATTGAACATTTTCACTCGTTTTTGTTCGTTTTTTGTCTTTTTTAGAGAGAGAGAGACACAGACACACATACACAAACAAAGTTAACTGATTGACACAAATCAAAATAAAACTACACATTACAAAAATATACATTACGGATTATCATTATTATTCTGACTTCATCTTTGAAAACATAAGATATGCGTTTATATTTACACATACACGACTGCACTACAAACACTATGCCCTAATCAGCTTCACCAATTTGACTATTGAGTTTGACAATCAAACTTGATTTACTCATGCTTGAAAATGTCACCAAAATATTGCAGAGCTTAACACGAAGATAAGATACATAATGAAACACACACACACACACACACACAAACACACACACACACACACACACACACACACACACACACGCACGCACACACACACACACACACACACACACACACACACACACACACACACGGAATCCTTGAAGATTAACCCTTGTACCATGACTGTATATGGTGTAGCGTGTATATCTATTAGTCATCCGCCCACGGAACTATGGAAGGCGATACGTGCTATACATACAGATTATTTAGAATCCAGTGGGCAGCCATGAGATTGGTTAATACACACAGATGGAGAGAAATGGTGGGAGGCTTTGATTTCTGCAGCCCCGTCTTTCTGTAATGCTCTTTAATTGGATATACACGATCAGCAGAATCCACACAAAATGTTTAAAAAGTATCTGAAGTCATACATGTGCGCATCTTATTTTGGTTTGATATTAGTTTGGTTCAACATTTTTGTTGTACCTGTTTATATGATATTTCCATCTCACTTGTCCTTTTTACTTTATCTACATTATGTACCATTGCATGTGATTCCTTCTGTACCTCAGAATAGGTCACTAGATGGATAATTAGTAAACATTTTGCTGTATTTGTTTATGTATATATATTTCTATCTCTCCTTTGTTCTTTCAACTTTATCTATTATTTACCATCGTATGTAATTCCCTCTGCACCTCAGCAGCAGAACAAGTCACTAGATTGATGACGCATTTCAATTCAAAGTGCTGTATTAATTTCATTATTATCATAAGTAGAGAGAGAGAGACAGTACTGGTAGACATAGAGAGAGAGAGAGAGAGAGAGAGAGAGAGAGAGAGGGAGAGAGGGAGAGAGGGTGATTGTGTCATACGGAAACTGTTGACGTCAACGACGGACAACATTGCCAGTGCGATTAGTTTTCAGTTGAAATCAATTTACATTGAAGGTGGATGAACCTAATTGATATGATAACGCGATAAACACAGCAATCACCATTTATGAAGGTTTTGCTGGTAGACTGATTTACTTTGCTGACTTTAATTTGTCTCTAATTCTTCTCTACACCTCTTTTTTCTTGTTACCTTCTCAGTCTTGAAAGAGAATTCCGGACCAATTTAAAGTTAGTCTGATAAGAAAGAGTACCATTTTGAAAGTACCAGAGATAATAAAATTTAATATCGGTCAAAATCGGCTTGAAATTAAGGAAGTTATGAAATTGTGGCATGGGATCCTTATGGAGAAAAATTGAGATTCTGGTACGAAATTGATTTATAAATTAATTTCAGATCAACCTGATAGTAAACAGTCATAAACAAGAATAAAGACAATCTAATAAGCATAAAAAGCAAAGCACTGTAAAGGTTTGATTGATAGTCATATAAAAACAAAGAAATCGGTATTCGCCTCTACTAATGATAAAAATGTCGTTTCATATTTGCTTTGAGTGAGAATTGACTAGATAAGAACATAAGTTAACACAATTAGGAAGACTATTGATAATGTTTTCTTATCTTTTCATTTGCGTATGATCGACACATACACATCACATGTCATGAATATATATATATATATATATATATATATATGATATGTCATATCATATGTGTGTATAACATTAAATATATCCGTATGCACATGTGCAAACATATAGATAATTGATTATATTTCAATATTATAGATATGTAGATGCTTTATATGCACTGCACCTATCATGTGATTATTCTCAAGTCCCTGCATTGTGGACAATAAAAACCCAACAATAACAATCAAACAAACACTGAAACACTGAAACACCCTGAATTCTATGACACAGCATGCATCTTTTGTTATCATGTCGTTTTGTGCTCTTCCTACGCACTAGACTTTAAAATTCTTTTCACGTGCGATGCTAAACTGAACAAGTAGGTGTGACTATATACTACTACCAGAGTCCAATTTTAACATTAGACGACAACGCAGATGTCATGAAGTTTCTAAAAGTCGATGTGTATAGATTGAGGTGTAAAATTGCTCCAGAAATTGGACAGCATGGCGTCTCTATCTTCACCCCAATTCAGGCCATAATAAGGTAGATATCCGACGCTGAACGCAAATGTAGCACACCAGGGTCCCATTTCATTTAAAATGAAATAAAAAAATTGCTATGATAGCCATTCTTAATGGAATGGGAAGTGTCATTATAACGATAAGAATTCAGCTTCCTGATTGGATGTTGCTATCCTACATCTTTTATGAAATGGGACCCAGGTCCTTCTACCAAGTTGTAATTATGTTCAATTCAATTCAATTCAATTTGATTCAGTTAATTTCAATTCAATTCAATTAACTGAATTGAATGAAATTGAATTAAATCTATCCAAATTAAGTGTAAGAGTGTAAACTTTCTGACTTCCAAGTTTAGCAGTTGAATTGATAAATATATTACCTTGTATTATGTATTACCTTTTATTAATGGAAAATAAAGAATAATTGAATCAAATTGAAATTGACATTAATTGAGGTCAGATCGGGGGATGATGTTTCATATTTTCCTTTCTTTGCAAAAAAAAAAAAAAAAAAAAAAAAACACAGAGAGAAATGTAACAGTGTCACTTAAAGTGGTCCCAGCATACTCAGAAATTTTTCCGGGTTTTAGGAGTACAGAATATGAACAATTTCCTTTTATTTTCAATATCAAATTTGTTTGATGTTATGATTAATACTTAACTTCTGGCTGTTCTATCAAGCCCATATGATTCCCGGTTGACCTTTCCTGCGTAACCTAACATTCTGATCAAATTCTGACAGCTGCTTTCCAAGAAGACTTATGAATAAGATCCGTCACCATGGCTACATGGGACTTTCAAAAGGAGTATACAAACACGGATTCATTGGCGCCAACGAGCCCGTAACACGCTCAAGGTGCGCTCGCATTTACTGTTCGTGCAATGGCAAGTCCTCGATGGACAAATAGTCACTGAATAAACAGAGTCGTCTGTTCTATTTCTGGGTGCGCGTTCTCCGAAATCAGCGCTGTCACTGAATAAACCTCAGTGTCGCCATTTGCACGCACGCATCCGCTGGGTTGGCGGTGTCTCCATAGGCCTATAGAGGGCTTTTTACACTTGTGTTTCTTAACCCCGGACTTTCTCTGACCCAGGACTATCGTTAGTCCCGTACCATTTTTTTCAGCTTTTTACACTCGCCAATTAGTCCCGTACTATCTCTTGTCCGGGGCTAAGGAGAAAACTGACCTTTTTACACTCGTCTTTCTTAGCCCCGGACTTTCCAAACCACATGAATATTCATAATTACGCTGTGTACTGTACACGTACACGCACGCACCGGCAGCACTTGATTACCTCGTTTCTGATTGGTCAGTGAGGGTCGCACTTCGTCTCCGTCGCTTAGCCCAGGATTATTTTTTCGTTCTGTTTACACTCACTTGCTTGGCACCGCAATTGCGGTGCTAGCACCGCAATTGCGGTGCTAACCCCTGCTATTTTGCAGGGCCAGATAGTACCGTACTATCGGTGGGGCTAGCCCACTTTGGCAAAAACGAGTGTAAACAGAAAGTGGGCTAAGGATAGTCCCGTACTATCGGTGGGGCTAAGGCCCCCCCCTTAGCCCCACCGATAGTCCGGGGCTAAGCAAAAATTTACAAGTGTAAAAAGCCCTTAGGAGTCTCCTAAATGGAAAATTAAGTACCCCGATAATAGGAACTTTTGATGATGGCAGTGATGCGAAATCGACGTTAGGTAAAAGTTTAACGCGTAATCGACCAAGCACTAAGGAAGATACGCCCATTGATTGTCGGGAGCCATACCCATTCAATGTGGCGCCCCAATTAAACCTCCAAATAGCATTCTCAGTCACTTGGGCGTGACGTAAATCAAGTTCAAAAAATGTCCAGTTCGGGTTGAGGGAGCTCTATAGTTTTAGCGTAAAAAGAAAACATTGCTCCTTTTCTAATTGGTCCTTCGTCTGGGTTGATACATTAGGTCTGATTAAATAATGTGAGAAATGTGATTACGTGATCCTCTCTGTGTAAGTACTGTTTTGCAGTGTTTAACTGATATGTTTGTAATTATTGTTTTCTAATGTTGATGTATGTGTTTGTTTGTTTTTTAATATCTTCTTTGCTTTGGTGAAATAAAGAAACTTAAATTGAAACTTGAAAGTACATGTATGTATCAGGGGCCAGGAGAGGGCTGGGGCTGCAACAACCCCCCCCCCCCCCCCACACACACACACACACTTACACACACATACACGCACTAAAACGGTTCAGCGGCCCTTTTCTTTGTATGTACGTAGGTAGGTATACATAATTGTCATGCGTACCTCAAGTCATAGCAACTCTCTCACTCTCTCAACATGAAGTTTCATATGAACATGTGAACAAAACAAAATATCCATGATATGGACAATAAAAGACTGAAATGAATTTACTTATTTCACGTTTCACGTTTCTATAGCCTCTTTACTTTGTGACGGATGAAAGCCTAGCTCAAACAAACAAACAAACAAACAAACAAACAAACAAACAAACAAACCATAAGATTGATATCCACTCTCCTAATACCTTTGTCCCCCCCCCCCCCCTTACCGCACTAAAAGAATAATTGGGCGTTGCTCTCTGGTTGCCGAATAATTTTCACGTGGAAAATTATGACTATGCGTAGGTACCTGGTAGAAAAGTATGGATACAAAAGACAGGTATGCATGTACTTGGATTTTAGCATGCTAGCCTTGTGTGCATGTGATGTTCGTTATTCTGAAGGTTTGTTATTCCGATGGTTTGTTGATCCAAAAATGAAATAAGGTTAGTAATTCATAAGGTTCGTTATTATGAAACACACAACTTCCGTATTATCCGTATTATACCGTAGCTGGTATGGATGTTTGTTTGTCCGAAATTGAAACTGGGTTGGTTAATCCGAACATGGATTTTGTGGCGTTATTCCTAATGTTCGTTATTCCGAAGGTTCGTTAGTCAGAAAATGAAATAAAGTTCGGATTAAAACGAACTTTACATCATTTTTTTTTTTGTACTACCATACCTTCGGAATAACTAGCCTTCTGAATAACGAACCGTCGGTAAATTAAACGAACGGTAACCGGCATAACAGGCACAGTAAATATAGTTAGGCATGGAGGTAGGTAAATAAACATGATTATGCAAACAATGAATGGATACTGTATGTAGAGAGATGTAGTCGGGGGGGGGGGGGGGTACGGGAAGAGAGAGGGGGAGGGGGAGAGTAAAACACAAATAAAGAGGAGCGGCCGGGGGGTAGATTTTACAGACATGTCCTTATACAGTGGGTCAGACGGTCAATAGTTCGTGATCTCGGCTGAAATCACGCAATTCAGTTTCAGCACGACTTGTGTGAGTATGCTGGAAGACTGCGGGGAAACGCTGCAACAAAATGGATGCAAACATTCGCCATGCAAGGATGCTTGCGGTTTCTACCTCAGGTGACTATTTGCAGGACATCCCTTCACAAACAACAAAACGAAACGAATTGTTCCAGTTCACAGACAATCAGAGTTCCTTTTAGACCCACCAAATAAACCTTTTTTAGCGAGACGCTGGACGCACAGTCACTTGCCCGAATGACCTCTCTCTCACTTCTCGGGCCAGTTAGACTTAGGTTTGGGGCAGGTGGTCCTAGTATAATTATATTCGAAAAGCGGCGATGGACACGGTTAGTATAACCATCTGGCAAATAGACAGTCGAGCAATACCATTAATAATGCGATAGCAAATATTAAGTATTCCCCGCAGGTAAAACATTCCAGCGGGCAATCCCAATGAAAAAAAAAAAAAATGTCCTTGCCCCACTGAATGGATAAGAGCTTCTGTAGACAAGATGCTAAGTGCCATAGTTTTCTCAAGACAAACTTAAAGGTCATCTTCTTGACCTCTCGTCTATCTAGAAAAGAGGTGCAAATGCCGGGACATAATATTCTACAGCACTTTTTTTTTTTTTTTTTGGGGGGGGGGGTGGGGGGGGGGGGGTATTCTTTTGCCTTTTGCTTGGTAATGCGAGTAACTGAAATGCCGTTTTACGTAAAGCAATCAATGCAGATTCACTCTTGCCTTCAGGTTGTAGGTGTATTACAATAAAAATAAAAAAAGGTGAGAAATTTTAGTAATGAGTAATGTGAGTAATTTTATTCTATATAGCAAATGCACAATGATGTGTAGACTACACTATACAAACATAGGGTGTGTGAATAAAGCTACATGCCTATATGTATGTGTGTATTGTTTGTGTGTATGTATGTGCTGTATGTATGAAGATTGGAAAGATAATAAGTACGCTGAAATGACATTTTGTAGATATGCAAGGAGACTAATTGAAAATACACACAGTGCACAAAATCTTATGATGAATCAACAACAGAGAAAATGGAAACAGTTGGATTCACTCGATCTACAGTTGGATGTTAATTAAATAGTTGTATATATATATATATATATTTTTTTTTTTTTTTTTTTTTAATGAGAAACATATCATATTAGAGATTAACGCATGAATGCATCGTAAAGGGATCTAAGGCTCTTCTTTTCTCTTCATTTCTTTATATTTCATGACATACAACTCTCAAATTCAGCATGTCCTTTCTTGCTTCTCTCTTGTGTATGTGTGTGAGTGTGTGTGTGTGTGTGTGTGTGTTCCTAACTAAAGTTGCGGTAAGAACTATATGCTCGTAATCTTTTCTTTTCTTTTTTTTGAGGAACCCTATTTATAAGCATGTTTTTCTTTTCTTTATGTACTTCACCTTATGGTTGTTATGTACGATATTTGTATTAGGGAAAAGGAATACAACGAAAGTTCAAGTTCAAGTTCATGTCGCAAAGACTCGTGTGCTACCCATGAACTTCTTTCACTGCGGATACCAGTGTCGTCTGCAAGAAACTGCAAAGGAAAGGCATTGGTCTGCACCGCAGACTATACCAACGTCTAGCGCGACACCGACGGGACAACAAAGGTGTGATTTGTGGGAAGTTTTGCCCGCCAAAAAAATACACACAAAAAAAAAACAACGAAAGAAATGGAGGGAGTATGACTCATCTCGAATATATGCGGCTCGCCCAAATCATTGGCCAATGATAAAAGCATGACGTTGGTCGAGACCAGACGATGGATTTTTGAGAAGCGACGATAACACTCGTGGTTTTGCTTGGAATATTTTTCGCACTTTGAATTCGTCATGTCCTTCTCCTTCTTCTTCTTCTTTATTTTCAATTGGTTTATTACAGGATTGCCCAATTTTGCTAATTCTTCTGTATCGTCTACCCTATTCCGGCAGTGGTTAAAGGTTGTGTTTAAAGATCACTTCAGTGGAAAAGGATTGTCTATATTGATGATTCATATAAGTTATTCCCTCAGGAAGAATTCATTGAATGTTACTGTGTAATCGATAACGAGTACACTCTCCCATGTGGAGAAGGACATGTATTATCCATCAGAAAATTAGACAAGAAAATCAGATCAAGTTGATGTAAGGCAACATGAACCACACACACATTTTTTTTCTTCTGAAATCTTTTTCTGAATTTGATTTCATTCAAATGATTCAACTACAGAACAATCAAATGATTTTTAATTACAGAACAAACACATACGTACAAACACAAACACACACACACACAAATACAAGTTAAGTATCATAGAACTATGTGCGTGTTCCATCCATTCTATACCATAATAATAACGCTAATAAAACGATAACTTAACGGTACTGAACATTATGATTAATATTACTATACAATCTACGTCACAGTCTACTGTCACAACAGTCCCTGTGTAGGCCTATATTTTACAAGGGGGATTAAAGACCCCCTGAAATCTAACTCCATGTTGACTTCTGATGATGTGAATAATTCTGCATATCACAGATTGGAGATGTCCCAAATAGATAGATAGAATGTTTCAATATACACAATGATTATGAACCACATGATAATATAATCACATGTTCATCTCATTTCATTTCAATAATGCATTACAGACAATCTTTGCCATTTTTTTTTTCTGCCACAAGCTTCGTCCCTCTTGTATAATACCTAATTGCCTTTCGCGATGTCTTTTCTACAGTAAAGTCAGCTAAAATAAGCACCACTTTTCCTGATATTATGCATCTTGTCTTGACCACGCCACAAACGGACAACAGCCAGACAGATCTATGAAATGGTAAACATGCATGGTTTTTAAGTAGCCTACATCGTGCAGTCTTGCTTGACTGTGACTGTGGTCCTAAAAACTAATTGAGTAGTCCACATCTCTACGAACTGGACTTTTACGTGGGCCTCTCTTTTACATGAACACAATGATTTTGATTAAAATGGTTTAATAGGTTATGCGCACTTGCTCATACTATTTTCGCTGTCAAAATAATGTATGTTCATATATTTTGCATCACTTTTTTTGTGTGATTGCATGTGAAAAAAATCTTTAAAAAAGTTGAATTGGAAATGATTTACTCAATCTCAACGATTCGATAAGTAAGCTATATTAGTACAGTCCTAAAGAAGAATGGGAAAAATACAGGAATGCTTGCCGAATAACGTCGACATTGAGTAGGCTCTTTTCAGGATCATACTCACACTCAAGAAAGAATACCACGTGACGCGTGGTGTGCAATGATATCATCCAACACCAAACGCTCTGTCACCCAACGGCGTAGCCAGGATTTGATCTTAGGGGGGGGCGGTTAGTCTGCGAGGGAGCGAAGCGACCGAGCCCGAGCGAGCGGAGCGAGCGAGGGGGGGGGGGGGGGGGAGGGTGTGGGAGGGGGGTGTCCGCCCTCCCACGGTAAGAACTTTTTGCATTTTGATGTTGTAAATGGTGCAATTTGATGCATGTTTTTGCGCGTTTTATCGACGTGAAACAGTCCCACTTGTTTAAGGTAGCAGTATATTTTAGTGTAAATTATTATTGAACAATTTGCCTATGAAATGGTATAATTTTAAATACACTTCTTGTATTAATTCTTTTCACTGAATATCATGAACGCGACTGAACCCGAGCGAGCGGAGCGAGCGAGGGGGGAGGGGAGGGTGTGGGAGGGGGGTGTCCCCCCTCCCACGGTAAGAACTTTTTGCATTTTGATGTTGCAAATGGTGCAATTTGATGCATGTTTTTGTTCGTTTTATCGACGTGAAACAGTCCTACTTGTTTAAGGTAGCAGTATATTTTAGTGTAGATTATTATTGAACAATTTGCCTATAAAATGGTATAATTTAAACACACTTCTCAATATTAATTCTTTTCACTGAATATCATGAACGCGACTGAACCCGAGCGAGCGGAGCGAGCGAGGGGCGAGGGGAGGGTGTGGGAGGGGGGTGTCCCCCCTCCCACGGTAAGAACTTTTTGCATTTTGATGTTGTAAATGGTGCAATTTGATGCATGTTTTTGCGCGTTTTGTCGACGAGAAACAGTCCCACTTGTTTAAGGTTGCAGTATATTTTGATGTATATTATAATTGAACAATTTGCCTATCAAATGGTACAATTAAAATACACTTCCTGTGTGAATTCTTTTCACTGAATATCATGAACGCGACTGAACCCGAGCGAGCGGAGCGAGCGAGGGGGGAGGGGAGGGTGTGGGAGGGGGGCGTCCCCCCTCCCACGGTAAGAACTTTTTGCATTTTGATGTTGTAAATGGTGCAATTTGATGCATGTTTTTGCGCGTTTTATCGACGAGAAACAGTCCCACTTGTTTAAGGTAGCAGTATATTTTGATGTAGATTATTATTGAACAATTTGCCTATAAAATGGTACAATTTAAATACACTTCTTGTGTTAATTCTTTTCACTGAATATCATGAACGCGACTGAACCCGAGCGAGCGGAGCGAGCGAAGGGGGAGGGGAGGGTGTGGGAGGGGGGTGTCCCCCCTCCCACGGTGAGAACTTTTTGCATTTTGATGTTGCAAATGGTGCATTTTGATGCATGTTTTTGCGCGTTTTATCGACGAGAAACCGTCCCACTTGTTTAAGGTAGCAGTATATTTTAGTGTAGATTATTATTGAACAATTTGCCTATGAAATGGTATAATTTTAAATACACTTCTTGTATTAATTCTTTTCACTGAATATCATGAACGCGACTGAACCCGAGCGAGCGGAGCGAGCGAGGGGGGAGGGGAGGGTGTGGGAGGGGGGTGTCCCCCCTCCCACGGTAAGAACTTTTTGCATTTTGATGTTGCAAATGGTGCAATTTGATGCATGTTTTTGCTCGTTTTATCGACGTGAAACAGTCCTACTTGTTTAAGGTAGCAGTATATTTTAGTGTAGATTATTATTGAACAATTTGCCTATAAAATGGTATAATTTAAACACACTTCTCAATATTAATTCTTTTCACTGAATATCATGAACGCGACTGAACCCGAGCGAGCGGAGCGAGCGAGGGGCGAGGGGAGGGTGTGGGAGGGGGGTGTCCCCCCTCCCACGGTAAGAACTTTTTGCATTTTGATGTTGTAAATGGTGCAATTTGATGCATGTTTTTGCGCGTTTTGTCGACGAGAAACAGTCCCACTTGTTTAAGGTTGCAGTATATTTTGATGTAGATTATTATTGAACAATTTGCCTATCAAATGGTACAATTTAAATACACTTCTTGTGTTAATTCTTTTCACTGAATATCATGAACGCGACTGAACCCGAGCGAGCGGAGCGAGCGAGGGGGGAGGGGAGGGTGTGGGAGGGGGGCGTCCCCCCTCCCACGGTAAGAACTTTTTGCATTTAGATGTTGTAAATGGTGCAATTTGATGCATGTTTTTGCGCGTTTATCGACGAGAAACAGTCCCACTTGTTTAAGGTAGCAGTATATTTTGATGTAGATTATTATTGAACAATTTGCCTATAAAATGGTACAATTTAAATACACTTCTTGTGTTAATTCTTTTCACTGAATATCATGAACGCGACTGAACCCGAGCGAGCGGAGCGAGCGAAGGGGGAGGGGAGGGTGTGGGAGGGGGCGTCCCCCCTCCCACGGTGAGAACGTTTTGCATTTTGATGTTGCAAATGGTGCAATTGATGCATGTTTTTGCTCGTTTTATCGACGTGAAACAGTCCTACTTGGGTAAGGTACCAGTATATTTTATTGTAGATTATTATTGAACAATTTGCCTATGAAATGGTATAATTTAAACACACTTCTCAATATTAATTCTTTTCACTTAATATCATGAACGCGACTGAACCCGAGCGAGCGGAGCGAGAGAGGGGGGAAGGGAGGGTGTGGGAGGGGGGTGTCCCCCTCCCACGGTGAGAACTTTTTGCATTTTGATGTTGCAAATGGTGCAATTTGATGCATGTTTTTGCGTGTTTTAACGAGTTGAAACAGTCCCACTTGTTTAAGGTTGCAGTATATTTTAGTGTAGATTATTATTGAACAATTTGCCTATAAAATTGTATATCATTTAAATAATCTTCTTGTATTAATTCTTACACTGAATATCATGAACGCTGTCTGCAGTTCAGCAATCAAACAGAAAAAGCATGCACACGAGGGTGTAGATAGGGGCATATCCCCTCCCACACGAAGGTGATTTTGCGTTTTCAGACCTGAAATTCAGCGATCTGGTGCAAATTTTTGGTGCAATACTTTTTCATCGAAGTGTTAAAATCACGGAATTTAGCTCTTATTCCGAATGTGCACCATCTGTGTGTATGTATAAAGTCTAGTGAGGTAGAGCTTAGGGGAAGGAGGATTCCCCCTCCCGCTCGCGGAGCTTTTGCGTTTTTAGAATTGAAATAAAGCGTATAAACAGTCTACTTCTATGCATGGCGGAAGGGGGGGGGGAGGGGCGGGCGATCAGGGAGAAGGCTTGGGCGAGTGTTATCTCCACCCTTCCCTTCCGATGGAGCTTTTGCCTGAAATTGAGATATCTCGTATACGCATATTTGATGGAATCAACATTTGGGAAATCAAAAAAAAAAAAAAAAAGTGAGGGAGGAAAGGGTAGATTAAAAGGGGAAATTCCCCTTATACATGAGGGAACCTTGAGTTTTCGGAATATAAGTGATAAGTCTTGTGCACTCGGAATTATTCATATTTTGTGTGTGTGCGTAAATCTAAAAAGTGTACTAAGCTAGGGAAAGAGGCACAGAGGGGGAGGGTTTGGGAGGGGGATACCCCCTCCCAAGCACGAGAGATTTTGCATATTTTGAATTGAAATTCAACGATCTGGTGCACACTTTGAGTGAAATATTCAAAAAAATATCTTATTTGATGAAAGGTTGCAAAGGAGACCCGCTTCATGTGCATGCATACAGTATACACGCATTTTTTTTTCCGCCTCCCAAATCCCCGGTCCAAATCTTAGGGGGGGCGACCGCCCCCATCGCCCCCCCCCCCTGGCTACGCCAGTGCTGTCACCATGGAAACGATCAAAAAATACGGGTGGGTCTCGTAGAATCACACCTCCGACTCTTTCAATACAGGTAACTGGTCTTTCCTCTGTGACGTCTGTCGGGAATGTTCAAGGATTAATACCAAGTCGACCAAAAAGGGGTACAATATGGCATTGTATGATGCTTGTCAAGTCATTGTGAGCGAGATGCACCTTGTTAACAATGATAACGTACAGACCGTTGTAAAGATATATTGTGTTAGCTGACTGTGATGCCATGACAGCATAAAAAACATACCTTTTTTTTTTCCAAAAACCGGAGCTTGAATGTAGAAAAAAATGTGTATAAAACCGTCATATTGTAAACTTCTACCAAAAAAAAAAAAAAAGCATTTGTGATGTACAGACATAATTATTCACATGGACAGAAGTCATGAAATCTGATTTCAGGGGACCATGAGGTCATTGCGCCTGGTAATGGTCGTTGCTCCGAAGGTTCGTTAATCCGAAATTGAAACAAGATCCGTAATTCCGAAGGTCCGTTAATCCAAAAAAAAAAAAAAAAAAATGAAATAAGATCCGTTATTCAGAAAGTTTGTTAATCTGAAACAGTAAGGCTCGAAAGTCCGAAAATGAAAAGAAGGTGCGTACTAACGAATCTTAGGAATTACAAATATGTAGGCCTACATGTAATATTATTGTAGGGTTGCGTTATGAATAATAAGAGAGTCTCTCTTTTCAATCACTGTTTTGTCTTATACATTAGAGAATTTTACTGAATTTCACTGAAATACGAAAAGGATACTACTGCCAGGTTTGCATGTTTCTCCTATTTTCCTCAAAGGTAAGCAAAGATTATTTTAACTTTTACCAGTCTATCTTTGCCTTCCATTGGTATTGATGTGCCATTCTGCCATTCCATACCATGACAACGATTCGACAAAACGCCCATTGTCTGGCTGGATGTTGAATGTTGGTGCGCGTGGTTTTGACGCAGATTCCGCGTTTATAGGCAGTGACAGTAATTATCATATTCGCATCTTTTATACAGCATTGCATACAGTCTGCAGAAAGAACTGCTACA